>NC_084564.2:39505000-39537500 GCF_033978685.3 Nerophis lumbriciformis | reverse complement strand
TGAAGATTAAAAACTAATTACAAAACAATAAATGTTTACTAAAAGCTTACCTTTTTTATATTTGCATAGTATGTATGTATATACACTATATTGCCAAAAGTATTTGGCCACCTGCCTAGACTCACATATGAACTTGAAGTGCCATCCCATTCCTACCCTGGAGCATTCAAAGTTCCTTTCACTGGAACTAAGGGGCCAAGCCCGTCTCCTAAAAAACAACCCCACACCATAATTCCTCCTCCACCAAATTCCACACTCGGCACAATGCAGTCCGAAATGTAGCGTTCTCCTGGCAACCTCCAAACCCAGACTGGTCCATCAGATTGCCAGATGGAAAAGCGTGACTCATCAGTCCAGAGAAGCCGTCTCCACTGCTCTAGAGTCCAGTGGCGATGTCCTTTACACCACTGCATCCCACGCTTTGCAGTGGACTTGGTGATGTATGCCTTAGATGCAGCTGCTCGGCCATGGAAACCCATTCCATGAAGCTCTCTGCGTACTGTACGTGGGCTAATTGGAAGGTCACATGAAGTGTGGAGCTCTGTAGCAACTGACTGTGCAGAAAGTCTTTGCACTATGCTGACCTCTCTGTCAGTTTACCTGGCCTACCACTTGGTGGCTGAGTTGCTGTTGT
Source organism: Nerophis lumbriciformis (assembly GCF_033978685.3). Classification (NCBI taxonomy): domain Eukaryota; kingdom Metazoa; phylum Chordata; class Actinopteri; order Syngnathiformes; family Syngnathidae; genus Nerophis; species Nerophis lumbriciformis. Next base: position 39,536,866 of record NC_084564.2, on the reverse strand, counting down.
TCCCAAATTCACTTTTCTTAAAATAAAGTTGACTTTGGAATATTTAGGAGCGAGGAAATTTCCCGACTGGATTTGTCGCACACTTTAACTTTAACTTTAAAAGGGACAAGCGGTAGAAAATGGATTGATGAATGAAATTAATAGGCTTTTGTACTATAAGTAATCCCTTTTTTTAATCAATTCCGCGAAATCATCCGTGCTGTGCTTATCTTCCCAACATAACGCGGCAGCTTAACGAACAACATATGTGTCAGAATAATTGTATCTAAGTTATCACAAAACGTTGTGTTTCAATCAGTTCAGCTCACCCTTGCGAGAGGACAAAAGCTGTCTTTGATCCTACCAAGAAGAAGGCTTGTAAAACTCCACTGTGTAGGATGGGGAGCGATAAGAGGGTGTCGGTTTCTTTGATGCATTGTAATCCACAGGAAGATTTTGTCTTTAAACTGTTTTACGACCTTTTCTTCGAACTGTTTTGTGATAAGGGCGACGGCTGTTTACGACCCCCCGCCCTTAGAAACAGCTGTTGCCATGTAATCAGAGAAAGTCCAAATAAAAGAGGTGGCGTACAATCTTTCGCCAGAGCGTGGTGAGACGCTGACTGGATTTGTTGCACAGGTGGCATCCTGTGACAGTTCCATGCTGGAAATCACTGAAAGCGGCCCATTTTTTCTGGCCTACCACTTGGTAGCTGAGTTGCTGTTGTTCCCAAATTCACTTTTCTTAAAATAAAGTTGACTTTGGAATATTTAGGAGCGAGGAAATTTCCCGACTGGATTTGTTGCACACTTTTAACTTTAACTTTAAAAGGGACAAGCGGTAGAAAATGGATTGATGAATGAAATTAATAGGCTTTTGTACTATAAGTAATCCCTTTTTTTAATCAATTCCGTGAAATCATCCGTGCTGTGCTTATCTTCCCAACATAACGCGGCAGCTTAACGGACAACATATGTGTCAGAATAATTGTATCTAAGTTATCACAAAACGTTGTGTTTCAATCAGTTCAGCTCACCCTTGCGAGAGGACAAAAGCTGTCTTTGATCCTACCAAGAAGAAGGCTTGTAAAACTCCACTGTGTAGGATGGGGAGCGATGCGAGGGTGTCGGTTTCTTTGATGCATTGTAATCCACAGGAAGATTTTGTCTTTAAACTGTTTTACGACCTTTTCTTCGAACTGTTTTGTGATAAGGGCGACGGCTGTTTACGACCCCCCGCCCTTAGAAACAGCTGTTGCCATGTAATCAGAGAAAGTCCAAATGAAAGAGGTGGCGTACAATCTTTCGCCAGAGCGTGGTGAGACGCTGACTGGATTTGTTGCACAGGTGGCATCCTGTGACAGTTCCACGCTGGAAATCACTGAAAGCGGCCCATTTTTTCTGGCCTACCACTTGGTGGCTGAGTTGCTGTTGTTCCCAAATTCACTTTTCTTAAAATAAAGTTGACTTTGGAATATTTAGGAGCGAAAAAATTTCCCGACCGGATTTGTCGCACACTTTAACTTTAACTTTAAAAGGGACAAGCGGTAGAAAATGGATTGATGAATGAAATTAATAGGCTTTTGTACTATAAGTAATCCCTTTTTTTAATCAATTCCGCGAAATCATCCGTGCTGTGCTTATCTTCCCAACATAACGCGGCAGCTTAACGAACAACATATGTGTCAGAATAATTGTATCTAAGTTATCACAAAACGTTGTGTTTCAATCAGTTCAGCTCACCCTTGCGAGAGAACAAAAGCTGTCTTTGATCCTACCAAGAAGAAGGCTTGTAAAACTCCACTGTGTAGGATGGGGAGCGATAAGAGGGTGTCGGTTTCTTTGATGCATTGTAATCCACAGGAAGATTTTGTCTTTAAACTGTTTTACGACCTTTTCTTTGAACTGTTTTGTGATGAGGGCGACGGCTGTTTACGACCCCCCGCCCTTAGAAACAGCTGTTGCCATGTAATCAGAGAAAGTCCAAATAAAAGAGGTGGCGGACTGGATTTGTTGCACAGGTGGCATCCTGTGACAGTTCCATGCTGGAAATCACTGAGAGCGTCCCATTCTTTCACAAATGTTTATAGAAACAGTCTCCATGCCTACGTGCTTGATTTTATACACCTGTGATTAGGACAGCTGATTCTCATCATTTGGATGGGTGGACAGATACTTTTGGCAATATAGTGTATTATTAATGGTGTGAATACAAATATTTACATATCTAGAAAGGGTGGTCCTGAAGAGGTAGGCATCTTTCAGAGTGTGTGTGTGTGTGTGTGTGTGTGTGCACTACCTTAATCACAATGTTTGCCTGCTCTCTGCACCAGTCTAAGGCTGAAACGACGCGTCGACGTAGTCGACGTCATCGGTTACGTAAATACGTCGACGCCGTTTTTGTGCGTCGGCGCGTCGCATATTTACGTCACACTACTGTCATGGCGGAGCGCAAAGCAGACGATGCGAGCGAGGGGAAAAAAGCACGCCAAAAGTCGTCAAAAGTGTCGGAGTATTTCAATAAACGGCCTAATAATGTTGTTGTATGCACACTGTGTCGAGCGGAAATGGCCTATCATAGCAGCACAACGGCTATGAAGGAACATTTGAAAAGAAAACCCCCGACAGCGTTCTTGCCATCACCATCAACAAGTCAATCGTCCGCGTGCGTATACGTTGTCATTATTACACAAAAACATGAATGTGTCATTTGTATCTGCGTTGTAAATTCATAAACTAAAGCACCGTTTGCTCTGAGAGGCGCGTTTGGCGTGCCTGTTCAGTGTTTACAAAGACGCGCTCCTCTTTAACGCTGTGGAGAGGCGGCGGCGGCGGCGAGCGAGCGGCGAGGCGGGGCGCGCCGGGAGCGACGCCGCAAGAGACAGGGGACGACGAGAGAGCGAGGAAGAGGAGCTGAAAAGCGAGGAAAGAAAGAGAAAAGAGTTGGAAGAGAAAAGACTTTGTGTAAAATTAAAAGATTGTAAACCTGACAAAGCCGTCTGGCGTTCAGTCTGTCGGTCCTGAAAGAACCCCACGGCACAAAGACGTGTCACAAACGCTAACGTTAATTAGTTGTGCAAATACCTTTTACAACATTAACAGTTACATATACTATGCCCAAAAAAACAATTAACTTTCACTTTAATCATACTATCATTGTTGTGTTATTAAGCAAAATAAGCAATACTTTTACTTTTGTTGAAATGTTTACACTGTACACTTTTTTGTATTGGATGTTTAGCTTTATTTTTGCACATTTTAGCAAATAAGCAATACTTTTACTTTTGTTGAAATGTTTACACTTGTTACAGAATATTTCCCATTTTGCACTTTTTTGTATTGGATGTTTATCTTTATTTTTGCACATTTTAAAGCAAAATAAGCAATACTTTTACTTTTTAAATGCTTATACTATTCCAGAATATTAAGATTTGCACTGGATGTTTACTTTTATATTTGCACATTAAAAAGCAAATAAGCTATTTTTAATTTTGTTAAATGTTAAAAGTTTTAAATGTTTACATTGTTACAGAATATTTTGTCATGTTGTTGTCAATGTTGACTGAGTGGCCATACTTTTTTTTTTGTAAATAAAAGCCATGCCTTTTGAAAAAACTGGCCTACATTTATTTTTTCCTCTTCATTTTAAATAAAAAAAATAATCGGTAAAAGGAAAAATAATCTATAGATTAATCGAAAAAATAATCTATAGATTAACCGATTAATCGAAAAAAATAATCTATAGATTAATCGATAGAAAAATAATCGTTAGCTGCAGCCCTACACCAGTCACCTCACTAAATGATTAGACAACATTGGTATGCATTATTAATTCACAGAATCCTGCATCCTTATTACATTCGTCCTCATTTGAGTCTTTCGCTGAAAGTCACCACAGAGCGAAGCACTTATCAGCCGTCCTCTAAGTTTTTTTGTTTGTTTTTTTTCCTTGGGAATGTCGTGCTTAGAAGACTGTCCAAGTGTGTGCGTGTGTGTGTGTGTGTGTGTGTGTGTGTGTGTGTGTGTGTGTGTGTGTGTGTGTGTGTCTGCTGGCGTGTTTGCTCACCCACATGCTCGCTTCCACGGAGACTCGCGAGAGAAATGCAGGAATGTGTCAGACAGGGCCAGAGAGGAGGGGAGAATCGTCACCGGGCTGTCTTTACTTAACTTTATTGCTTTATTTATTTGCTCGTGGAAAAGGTCCATCAAATTCAGATGTGAAACCAAAGCGGCAGACATTTAGGTGAGCCTGTAAGAGTCCTCGAAATGATCGCTCCTTGCACTTAAGGACTCATATAAGCTTTCTACGGGGACTTCCCAAATTACAAAACGATGACAGGATCATAGTTGTCAGGTTCAAACACTGATAACATCTGTTAAACAAGACAAGAAGCAAAGAATTAAACAGAGACAGAATTCACTTTGGCTCAGTGAGGAGACACTGTACCCTTGCACAGTGTCTCACTACGCTCCGACGAAAGATCGAACGCCACCTCTTTTATTTGGACTTTCCCTGATTACATGGCAACAGCTGATTCTAAGGGACGGGGGTCGTAAACAGCCATCGCCTTCGGTTACAGAACAGTTAAAAGAAAAGGTCGTAAAACAGTTCAAACAAGTCTGGTCCTGCTTCCTCTCCGCTTTGTAGTTCTTGGGTCAGACAATATCTTTCTGTTGATTACAATACATGAAAGAAACAGACCACCTTCGTGTTGCTTACCATCCTACACAGTGGAGTTTTACAAGCCTTCTGCTTGGTAGGATTAAAGACGGCTTTTGTCTGCTCGCCGGGAATTCATTGAAACACAAAGTTTTGTGATAACTTAGATACAATTATTCTGACAGTAACATCTGCCATGTCTCTTCTACAGATAGGCGCCAATTTGTTAGTTGTGAGAGATTCTTCAAAATACGGAGAACTACCTGCCTGCTCACTGCTCCCCTCACCTCCCAGGGGGTGAACAGGGGTGATGGGTCAAATGCAGAGGACAAATTTCACCACACCTAGTGTGTGTGTGTGTGTGAGACAATCATTGGTACTGTCAGGTTCAAACACTGATGACATCTATTAAACAAGACAAGAAGCAAGGAATTAAACAGACAGAATTAAATTCAGCTCAATTGAGGAGAAACGCGTAGACACTGTCGTCCCACGCTCTGACGAAAGATTGTACGCCTCCTCTTTTATTTGGACTTTCCCTGATTACATGGCAACAGCTGTTTTAAGGGAGGGGGGGTCGTAAACAGCCATCGCCCTTATCACAAAACAGTTCAAAGAAAAGGTCATAAAACAGTTTTTAAAAAAGGTGCCTGGAGGGAGGTCAGGCCCTGCCTCCTATTCGCTTTGTAGATCTCGGGTAAAGACAAAATCTTCCGGTGGATTACAATAGGAGAAAGAAACCGACACCTTCATGTCGCTTCCTATCCTACACAGTGGAGTTTTACAAGCCTTTTGCTTGGTAATGCGTGGGATGACAGTGTCTACGCGTTTCTCCTCAATTGAGCTAAATTGAAATATGTCTCTGTTTAATTCCTTGCTTCTTGTCTTGTTTGATAGATGTCATCAGTGTTTGTACCTGACATTACCAATGATTGTCACACACACACACTAGGTGTGGTGAAATTTGTCCTCTGCATTTAACCCATCACCCTTGATCACCCCCTGGGAGGTGAGAGGAGCAGCGGGCAGCAGCATTCACAGTCATTTTTGGTTATTTAACCCCCAATTCCAACCTTTTGATGCTGAGTGTCAAGCAGGGAGGTAATGTCTCCCATTTTTATAGTCTTTGGTTTGTCTTTCATCGAGATCTACAAAGCGGAGAGGAGGCAGGGCCTGACCTCCCTCCAGGCACCTTTTCTTTAAACTGTTTTACGACCTTTTCTTTGAACTGTTTTGTGATAAGGGCGACGGCTGTTTACGACCCCCCTCCCTTAGAAACAGCTGTTGCCACGTAATCAGGGAAAGTCCAAATAAAAGAGGAGGCGTACAATCTTTCGTCAGAGCGTGGGACGACAGTGTCTACGCGTTTCTCCTCAATTGAGCTAAATTGAAATATGTCTCTGTTTAATTCCTTGCTTCTTGTCTTGTTTGATAGATGTCATCAGTGTTTGTACCTGACATTACCAATGATTGTCACACACACACACTAGGTGTGGTGAAATTTGTCCTCTGCATTTAACCCATCACCCTTGATCACCCCCTGGGAGGTGAGAGGAGCAGCGGGCAGCAGCGGTCACAGTCATTTTTGGTTATTTAACCCCCAATTCCATTCTTTTGATGCTGAGTGTCAAGCAGGGAGGTAATGGCTCCCATTTTTATAGTCTTTGGTTTGTCTTTAATCGAGATCTACAATGCGGAGAGGAGGCAAGGCCTGACCTCTCTCCAGGCACCTTTTCTTTATACTGTTTTACGACCTTTTCTTTGAACTGTTTTGTGATAAGGGCGACGGCTGTTTACGACCCCCCTCCCTTAGAAACAGCTGTTGCCATGTAATCAGGGAAAGTCCAAATAAAAGAGGAGGCGTACAATCTTTCGTCAGAGCGTGGGACGACAGTGTCTACGCGTTTCTCCTCAATTGAGCTAAATTGAAATATGTCTCCGTTTAATTCCTTGCTTCTTGTCTTGTTTAGTAAATGTCATCAGTGTTTGAACCTGACAATAATAAAGTATTTGCTTGTTTTCCTTTCATTTCTAAAGAGGAACACACTTCAAGGCCAAGTCCGCCACTTTTGATAAGAATTTTTTTTCTTTTTGTTTTAATTTGCTTTACCAATCGAGCGGCTTCACAGCTTTCCATTGTTTAGTTCACACTGTGAGCTCTCAGCCTGTCGCGCACACCGTGCGGCGAGCACAAAGTGTTACGAGTGCAGTCGTACAGTTATCACAAAACTTTGTGTTACATTGAGTTCAGCTCGCCCTGAGAGAGGACAAAAGCTGTCTTTGATCCTACCAAGCCAAAGGCTTGTAAAACTCCACGGTGTAGGATGGGAAGCGACATGAAGGCGTCTGTTTGTTTCTTCTATTGTAATCCACAGGAAGAGTTTGTCTTTACCCGAGATCTACAAAGCGGAGAGGAGGCAGGGCCTGACCTCCCTCCAGGCACCTTTTCTTTCAACTGTTTTACGACCTTTTCTTTGAACTGTTTTGTGATAAGGGCGACGGCTGTTTACGACCCCCCTCCCTTAGAAACAGCTGTCGCCATGTAATCAGGGAAAGTCCAAATAAAAGAGGAGGCGTACAATCTTTCGTCAGAGCGTGGGACGACAGTGTCTACGCGTTTCTCCTCAATTGAGCTAAATTGAATTCTGTCTCCGTTTAATTCCTTGCTTCTTGTCTTGTTTAGTAAATGTCATCAGTGTTTGAACCTGACAATAATAAAGTATTTGCTTGTTTTCCTTTCATTTCTAAAGACGAACACACTTCAAGGCCAAGTCCGCCACTTTTGAGAAGAATCTTTAATTTTTTTTCAATTTTGCTTTACCAATCGAGCGGCTTCACAGCTTTCCACTGTTTAGTTCACACTTGGAGCCCATAGCCTGTCGCGCACACCGTGCGGCGAGCACAAAGTGTTAAGGGTGCAGTCGTACATCACAAAACTTTGTGTTACATTGAGTTCAGCTCGCCCTGAGAGAGGACAACAGCTGTCTTTGATCCTACCAAGCAAAAGGCTTGTAAAACTCCACTGTGTAGGATGGGTAGCGACATGAAGGCGTCGGTTTCTTTTTTATTGTAATCCACAGGAAGAGTTTGTCTTTACCCGAGATCTACAAAGCGGAGAGGAGGCAGGGCCTGACCTCCCTCCAGGCACCTTTTCTTTCAACTGTTTTACGACCTTTTCTTTGAACTGTTTTGTGAGAAGGGCGACGGCTGTTTATGACCCCCTTCCCTTAGAAACAGCTGTTGCCATGTAATCAGGGAAATAAAAGAGGAGGCGTACAATCTTTCGTCAGAGCGTGGGACGACAGTGTCTACGCGTTTCTCCTCAATTGAGCTAAATTGAATTCTGTCTCCGTTTAATTCCTTGCTTCTTGTCTTGTTTAGTAAATGTCATCAGTGTTTGAACCTGACAATAATAAAGTATTTGCTTGTTTTCCTTTCATTTCTAAAGAGGAAGACACTTCAAGGCCAAGTCCGCCACTTCAATTTGCTTTACCAATCGAGCGGCTTCACAGCTTTCCACTGTTTAGTTCACACTTTGAGCTCTCAGCCTGTCGCGCACACCGTGCAGTCGTACAGTTTGTCAGACAGAGAATATTTGTGCACTTGTGGCGTCTCGGTTCTGCAGAACCCCCCCCCCCCCAACCCCCCCTGTCCCTTTTCTTATCCGCCCTATAATGGACTGACTACAGCTGCGTGTGACTTGAATGAGCCATGCTTCACAACCTGTTGCATAATTTATAGGGGCGAGGGTACCTCTAGTAGGTCTTGTCTCTTCACTATTTATCGGTTCCCATAAAGCCGCTTAGCAACGCGGGAGTCGGAACGTCTCCAAGGTTACCGCTTTACGGGAGTACACTTAGTTTGGTGTGTTTATGTCCCTTCCAGGTGCACGATGGAAGCTTGACCATCCTCGGCATAACTCGCGATGACAGAGGGGCGTACACCTGCAAGGCCCACAGCGACCAGGGGGAGGTGCTGCACACCACACGTCTGCTGGTTCAAGGTATGAATCCCAAGTTTGCAGGGCGGAATCAAACTAGCCGCCGGTTTGACTTTAGAAAGTTATATGGTTGAAACCGATAATAACGCCGAAAAACATAGAAATAGATGAGAGGTTCTCAAATGCTTATTTTGAAAATGTGATTTTGTTTATAGATTATATGCAATCTCTTTTTGTGGTCCCTAATTGGAGTGTACATACATGAAGGTGTGTGTTTCTGAGTTTTGATTGATTGAAACTAGCTTTTTTGCCGATGTCCGATATTGTCCAACTCTTAATTACCGATACCGATATATACAGTGGTGGAATTAACACATTATTATGCCTAATTTTGTTGTGATGCATTAAACAATGTAACAAGGTTTTTCAAAATAAATCAACTCAAGTTATGGAAAAAAAAATGCCAACATGGCACTGCCATATTTATTAATGAAGTCACAAAGTGCATTATTTTTTTAGTCGGCTGCCGAGTTTCATTGAGTTAGTGCTGCAAGGGCTTCTGGGTATTTGTTCTGTTGTGTTACGGTGCGGATGTTCTCCCGAAATGTGTTTGCCGTTCTTGTTTGGTGTGGGTTCACAGTGTGGCGCATATTTGTAACAGTGTTCAAGTTGTTTATACGGCCACCCTCAGTGTGACCTGTATGGCTGTTGACCAAGTACGCTTTGCATTCACTTGGGTTTATTGGCGCTCTGTACTTCTCCCTACGTCCGTGTACCACTCCGTACAGAGGCCTTTTAAAAAGTCATACATTTTACTTTTTGAAAGCGATACCGATAATTTCCGAACCGATACCGATTATTTCCGATATTACATTTTAAATCATTTATCGGCCGATAATATCGGCAACCCGATATTATCGGACATCCCTAATTGAAGCATTTATTAGTAGATTGCACAGTACAGTAGTGTGGAAGTCTCTAGGGACCGACGGAATCCAGGGTTCAACAAGTCTTTTATTTTTTTCTGTTTATGTTGAGCAATGTTCGGGGCTGTCTCGCTCGCGGCCTCCTGCTGGCTCGTGTGTGTCTGCTCTTCCCCCGTCATGGCCTCGGACGCTGCTGATAAAGGAGACAGGTGATTAGATAACCGGCCCCAGCTGGGCAATCTACTCACCAATGTCAGCTGGGCTTCGAAGCCGGGCCATACACACTCCCTTCCGCAGGAGGCGCGTCGACCACGCCCCCCCTCCACAAGTAGATATTTCGTACAATTGACCACTAAATGGTGACACCAGAATAAGTTTTTCAACTTGTTTAATCAATTCATGGTAGAGCCATGAGCCCGACCTGGACATCATCTGGACTGGACCTGGTTGTAAGAACCCTTTTAAAAAAACTCTAATTTCATTGACAACCTGGTCTGGTGAAGATAATGTCCTTTTATTTTTAAAAATATTAATTATTGAACAAAAAATATTTAATAAAAACAGCACAAAATCCAATTTTATGTAAATATTTTAATGAAAATCAACCCTTTTTTGTTTGTTTTTAAATCTGTCATATATAATAAAAATTAAAAAACAGGCTTAATTTAGTTTTTTGATTTGCGGTTAAGAATCGGAAATTTTGATCATTCTTCCACAACATAATAAAAATATTTGTTAAATATTAATTTATTGTCAAATTAAGAATAAAAAACCAAGCACATTTAGAATTAAAATACAATTGTATTTTTGTTCTTTTTCTTTATTTACTGTATAGTCTTCTCTTGATTGTTTTATTACATCATTGGGTTCATCTAATGTATGTTGTTAATATTTTTATTTTACTTATTCATATTATTATTATTTTTATTTGGAAGCAGGCACATTTTTTAAATTATTTGTATTTTTTGTAAAATATCGCGGTCGGACCTCATAAGTTTAGACTTTCTCTCACCTTTTTTGAAAGCACAACACATTCTGTGTTTGTTTGTTGTTGTTATTTACTTTTAATGCATATTTAATATGTTCTATGTTAGTTATTGTTCATGTTCAAAATAAAAATACATTTAAAAAACAGTTTAGCCCACTTAAAAATGTAACAACAGACCCACATACAGAAAAAGCATCAATTTAATAACATTTATTTTAAAGGAAAAGTAAATAAATGAATAATGAGGGCTGCACGGTGGCCAAGTGTAAGAGTTCCCAAATGCGGCCCAAGGGCCATTTTTGGCCGCCAGCTCATTATTCATTGGAAGCATATTATTATGAAATAAATTCAGTATTAAAAATATGTCTCCTTTTTGCATATCACATTGTATTGCTGCTCGCAAATTTCAGAGCAGAGATTTCTTACCAATAAAGAAGAATAATCCTAAATCTAGTGTAAGTAATAACATTTTGCCTTAATCTATTCTTATAAAAGTATATCAAAAAATATATTAACAATATTTGGCGTCAGAAATAAGGACATGTTAGTACAATCTAGCTATGTGATGAGAACAACTTGCTTAAACCTAAACTGGATTCCTTATTTTACGACTCATTATATTCTTCAGGTCGCAAGGAAAATATTCTAGTTTTAACATTTCTAGCGAAGCAAATGTTGCTTCCCACTCTGGCAGATTTTTTTTTTGCTTGAAATAAAAAAAAGTTGATTAACTTCAGAATAAGTTGAGCTTGTTTCAAGTACGGTTGTTTACACACATTCTTGTATTTGTTACCTTCTTGAGACCTCCAAAAAAAAGCCTACCTCTTTAGAACCGCCCTTTCTAGATATATAAAGGTTTGTATTTACAGCATTAATAATATATACATACTATGCAAATATAAAAAAGGTAAGCTTTTAGTTAATATTTACATTTTTTGTTTGTAATTAGTTTTTAATCTTCATTATTTACTTCAAGTTATTACAGTATGTCTCTATTACATATTTACATTTTTTTCACAAATTTTGGGCAAAGGGGGCGCATTCCAATTTCTTACACACACTTGTTATTACATATGTTGACCAGAGGGGGAGCACTTCAAATTTTTACACACACTTGTTATTTCATATGTTGACCAGAGGGGGAGCACTTTTAAAAGCGACGCACAGTCAATTTGAAAAATCTTTCTTCAAGAAAGATAGAAACACACACACACACACACACACACACACATTTTTGTATTTGTTACCTTCTTGAGACCTCCGAAAAAATACCTATTTAGGACCACCCTTTCTAGATATATAAAGATGTGTATTTACAACATTAATAATCAATCAATCAATCAATCAATCTTTATTTATATAGCCCTAAATCACAAGTGTCTCAAAGGGCTGCACAAGCCACAACGACATCCTCGGTACAAAGCCCACATACGGGCAAGGAAAAACTCACCCCAGTGGGACGTCGATGTGAATGACTATGAGAAACCTTGGAGAGGACCGCATATGTGGGTAACCCCCCCCCTCTAGGGGAGACCGAAAGCAATGGATGTCGAGTGGGTCTGACATAATATTGTGAGAGTCCAGTCCATAGTGGATCCAACATAATAGTAAGAGTCCAGTCCATAGTGGGGCCAGCAGGACACCATCCCGAGCGGAGACGGGTCAGCAGCGTAGAGATGTTCCCAGCCGATGCACAGGCGAGCGGTCCACCCCGGGTCCCGACTCTGGACAGCCAGCACTTCATCCATGGCCACCGGACCTGTGCCCCCCCCCCCCCCCTCAAGGAAAAGGGGAGCAGAGGAGAAAAGAAAAGAAACGGCAGATCAACTGGTCTAACAGGGGGGCTATTTAAAGGCTAGAGAATACAAATGAGTTTTAAGATGGGACTTAAATGCTTCTACTGAGGTAGCATCTCTAATTGTTACCGGGAGGGCATTCCATAGTACTGGAGCCCGAATAGAAAACGCTCTATAGCCCGCAGACTTTTTTTGGGCTCTGGGAATCACTAATAAGCCGGAGTTCTTTGAACGCAGATTTCTTGCCGGGACATATGGTACAATGCAATCGACAAGATAGGACGGAGCTAGACCGTGTAGTATTTTATACGTAAGTAGTAAAACCTTAAAGTCACATCTTAAGTGCACAGGAAGCCAGTGCAGGTGAGCCAGTATAGGTATATAAATATATATATATAGTATAGGCGTAATATGATCAAACTTTCTTGTTCTTGTCAAAAGTCTAGCAGCCGCATTTTGTACCAACTGTAATTTTTTAATGCTAGACATAGGGAGACCCGAAAATAATACGTTACAGTAGTCAAGACGAGACGTAACGAACGCATGAATAATGATCTCAGCGTCGCTAGTGGATAAAATAGAACGAATTTTAGCGATATTACGGAGATGAAAGAAGGCCGTTTTAGTAACACTCTTAATGTGTGATTCAAAGGAGAGAGTTGGGTGGAAGATAATACCCAGATTCTTTACTGATTCGCCTTGTGTAATTGTTTGGTTGTCAAATGTTAAGGTGGTATTATTAAATAAATGTCGGTGTTTAGCAGGACCGATAATCAGCATTTCCGTTTTCTTGGCGTTGAGTTGCAAGAAGTTAGCGGACATCCATTGTTTAATTTCATTAAGACACGCCTCCAGCTGACTACAATCCGGCGTGTTGGTCAGCTTTAGGGGCATGTAGAGTTGGCTGTCATCAGCATAACAATGAAAGCTAACACCGTATTTGCGTATGATGTCGCCTAGCGGCAGCATGTAAATACTAAAGAGTGCAGGGCCAAGAACCGAACCCTGAGGAACTCCGCACGTTACCTTAACATAGTCCGAGGTCACATTATTATGGGAGACGCATTGCATCCTGTCAGTAAGATAAGAGTTAAACCACGACAAAGCTAAGTCTGACATACCAATACGTGTTTTGATACGCTCTAATAAAATGTTATGATCGACGGTATCGAAAGCAGCGCTAAGATCAAGAAGCAGCAACATAGATGACGCATCAGTAATAAATACATACTATGCAAATATAAAAAAGCTTCTTGTGAAAAATGAGTTGGAATTTCACAAGAAAAAGGTCACAAATTCACAAGAAAAACTTAGAATTTTGGCAGTATTATAATAAAAGTCATCATTTTACTCAACCCAAGTCAAAATTTTGCAAGAAAAACTGAACATTTGTGCAATATTATGATAAAAGTTGGAATTTTACTCAATAACTGTCGCAATTGTACAAGAAAAGCTTAAAATTTTGACAATTTTATGAAAATAGTCGTAATTTTACTCGACCAAAGACACAATTTTATAAGAAAACTTTAAAATGTTGGCAATATAATAATAATCGGAATTTCACTTGGCAAAATGATGTCAAAAGTCATAATTTTACTCAAAAAATGTCACTATTTTACAAGAACAACAAAAAAATTGGCAATATTGTGATAAAAGTCAGAATTTTATATGACAAATGTCACTATCTTGCCTTAAAAAGTAATAATTTTACATGAAAAAGTAATAATTTTACAAGACGATATTGCAATATTACTGAAACAGAAAGAATATGAGAAATTGTTCCCAATTTTACAAAAAAAAAGTCGACACATTGTGAGAAAAACTTCTTTTAGTTCATTTTTTTTAATTAATTTTTTGTTTCTAATTGGTTTTTAATCTTCATTATTTACTTCAAGTTATTACAGTATGTCTCTATACATATTTATTTATTTGTTTTATTAATTCTGGCCAAAGGGGGTGCATTTAAATTTCTTACACACACTTGTTATTTCATATGTTGACCAGAGGGGGAGCACTTTAAAAAGCGACACACAGTCAATTTGAAAAATCCCTCCTTTTTGGGACCACCCTCATTTTGATAGATGTCACCAGCAGGGGTGCAAATGAGACATTCTCTATTAGATGCAATGTTATTGGGACCATTTGTTCACACCTCCTCATATGGAAGATACTTTTCCTTGTTGATGTCCCAAGAAGGGTAGACATACGAGAACACACACACACACATTTTTGTATTTGTTACCTTCTTGAGACTTCCGAAAATTGCCTACCTCTTAAGGACCACCATTTCTAGATATATAAAGAAGTGTAATTACAACATTAATAAAAAATACATACTATGCACATATAAGAAAGCTTGTTGTGAAAAATGAGTTGGAATTTCACGAGAAAAACTTAGAATTTTGGCAGTATTATAATACAAGTTGTTATTTTACTCAACTCAAGTCAAACTTTTACAATGAAAACTGAACATTTGTGCAATATTATGATACAAGTTGAAATTTTACTCAATAACAGTCGCAATTTTACAAGAAAATATTAAAATTTTGGCAATTTAATGAAAAGTGTTGTAATTTTACTCAACCGAAGTCACAATTTTATAAGAAAACTTTAAAATGTTGGCAATGTTATAACAATAATTGGAATTTTACTTAGCAAAATTATGACAAAAATCATAATTTTACTCAAAAAATGTCACTGTTTTACAAGAACAACAAACAAATTGGCAATGTTGTGATAAAAGTCAGAATTTTATATGACAAATGTCACCATTTCCATTAAAAAGTAATAATTTTACATAAAAAAGTGATAATTTTACGAGACAATATTGCAATATTACAGAAACAGAAAGAATATGAGAAATTGTTCGCAATTTTATGAGAAAAAAGTCGACGCATTGTGAGAAAAAGACTGCTTTTAGTTCTTTTTCTTTTTTTCTTTTTTTGTTTGTAATTGGTTTTTAATCTTCATTAATTACTTCAAGTTATTACAGTATGTCTCTATATACATATTCATTTTATTTGTTTCATTAATTCTGGCCAAAGGGGGCGATTTATGTCCTAACTTGTTCAGCGGTCCTCATATGGAAACTTTTCCTTGTTGATATCCCAAGAAGGGTAGAAATACAAGAACACAAACACACACACACACACACACACACACACACACACACACACACACTTGTATTTGTTACCTTCTTGAGACCTCTGAAAAATGCTTACCTCTTTAGGACCACCCCTTTCTAGACATATAAAGATGTGTATTTACAACATTAATAATATATACATACTATGCAAATATAAAAAAGCTTGTTGTGAAAAATTAGTTGTAATTTCACAAGAAAAACTTAGAATTTTGGCAGTATTATATTAAAAGTTGTCATTTTACTCAATGCAAGTCAAAATTTTACAAGGAAAAACTGAACATTTGTGCAATATTATGATGAAAGTTGAAATTTTACTCAATACCAGTCGCAATTTTACAAGAAAAGCTTAAAATTTTGGCAATTGCATGAAAAGAGTCGTAATTTTACTCGACCAAAGACACAATTTTATAAGAAAACTTTAAAATGTTGGCAATATTATAATAATAATCGGAATTTCACTTGGCAAAATGATGTCAAAAGTCATAATTTTACTCAAAAAATGTCACTATTTTACAAGAACAACAAAAAAATTGTGGCAATATTGTGATAAAAGTCAGAATTTTATATGACAAATCTCACTATCTTGCCTTAAAAAGTAATAATTTTACATAAAAAAAAGTAATAATTTTATGAGACAATATTGCAATATTACAGAAACAGAAAGAATATGAGAAATTGTTCACAATTTTATAAGAAAAAAGTCGACACATTGTGAGAAAAAGACTGCTTTTAGTTCATTTTTTAAAATGTATTTTTTGTTTCTAATTGGTTTTTTAAAGTTTTTACAGTATGTCTCTATATACATATTTATTTATTTGTTTTATTAATTCTGGCCAAAGGGGGCGATTTATGTCCTAACTTGTTCAACAGTCCTCATATGGAAACTACTTTTCCGTGTTGAAATCTCAAGAAGGGTAGAAATACAAGAACGAACACACACACACACACACACACACACACACGCACACTTGTATTTGTTACCTTCATGAGACCTCTGAAAAATGCTTACCTCTTTAGGACCACTCTTTCTATACATATAAAGATGTGTATTTACATTAATAATATATACATACTATGCAAATATAAAAAAGCTTGTTGTGAAAAATGAGTTAGAATTTCTCAAGAAAAACTTAGAATTTTGGCAGTGTTATAATAAGTCATCATTTTACTCAACGCAAGTCAAAATTTTACAAGAAAAACTCAACATTTGTGCAATATTATGATAAAAGTTGGAATTTTACTCAATAACAGTCACAATTTTATAAGAAAAGCTTAACATTTTGACAATTTTATAAAAAGACTTGTGATTTTACTCGAAAAAAGTCACAATTTTAGAAGAAGACATAACATTTTGTCAATATCATAATCATAATCGGAATTTTACTTGGCAAAATTATGACAAAAGTCAGCATTTTACTCTAAAAATGTTGCTATTTTACAAGAACAACAAAATAATTGGCAATATTGTGATAAAAGCCAGACGTTTACACGACAAATGTCGGCATTTTGCATTAAAAAGTAATACTTTTACATAAAAAAGTAATAATTTTACGAGAAAATATTGCAATATTACAGAAACCGAAATAATTTGAGAAATTGTTCCCAATTTTATAAGAAAAAAGTCGACACATTGTGAGAAAGAAACTGCTTTTAGTTAATTTTTTTAAATTCATTTTTTGTTTCTAATTGGTTTTCAATCTTCATTATTTACTTCAAGTTATTACAGTATGTCTCTGCATACATATTCATTTTATTTGTTTTATAAATTCTGGCCAAAAGGGGCGCATTTACATTTCTTACACACACTTGTTATTTCATATGTTAACCACAGGGGGAACACTTAAAATTTTTACACACACTTGTTATTTTATATGTTGACCAGAGGGGGAGCACTTTTAAAAGCGACACACAGTCAATTTGAAAAAAATCCCTCCTTTTTGGGACCACCCTCATTTTGATAGATGTCACCAGCAGGGGTGCAAATGAGATCTCTATTTTTTGTTTTTTGTTACATGCTTAAGGCCGATGACAAAAAGGAGTCAGGGACCACAGATGGCCCCTGTGCCGCACTTTGAGCAACCCAGCTGTAGAAGCTAACTGTTATTGTCCACTATAGTCTTAGTACCGTTGTGTATTTGTTCATCCTATGGTCACATATGGGACATAAGGGTTGTCTTACGTCAGCACCGGAAGTCGTAAAATCAACTGTTCACCTGGCGGCTTTTTTGGGGGATGAATAGGGAAGTCTTGTTTAATCATATATTGCTGCCTTTGCACCTGTCAATGTTTACTTTTGTATGCACATTAAATCAACAAAAATTCCTGACTTTGGAGCAATGTTCACGGACTCTAGTATTTGGCTCTCTATTAGATGCAACGGTTTTCCGTATTGGGACCATGGTTTCGGTCTTGACTTGTTCCCCGGTCCTCACATGGAAGGTACTTTTCCTTGTTGATGTCTCAAGAAGAGTAAAAATACAAGAACACACACACACACACACACACATTCTTGTATTTTCTATCTTCTTGAGACCTCTGGAAAATGCCTACCTCTTTAGGAGCACCCTTTCTAGATATATAAAGATGTGTATTTACAACATTAATAATATATACATACTATGCAAATATAAAAAAGTTTGTTGTGAAAAATGAGTTGGAATTTCACAAGAAAAAGTTCACAATTTCACAAGAAAAAGGTCACAAGTTTACAAGAAAACTTAGAATTTTGTCAGTATTATAATAAAAGTAGTCATTTTACTCACGCAAGTCCAAATTTTGCAAGACAAACTGAATATTTGTGCAATATTATGATAAAAGTTGGAATTTTACTAAATAACAGTCGCAATTTTATAAGAAAAGCTTAAAATTTAGACAATTTTATAAAAAGATTTTTAATTTGACTCGACAAAAGTCACAATTTTATAAGAAGACTTTAAATGTCGGCAGATTTTGTTGAAAGGACTAGTTGGTACAATAATAATCATAATCAGAATTTTACTTGGCAAAATTATGACAAAAGGCAGCATTTTACTAAATTTTTTTTACTATTTTACAAGAACAACAAAATCGCAATATTGTGATAAAAGCCAGACGTTTATATGACAAATGTCGGCATTTTGCATTAAAAAGTAATCATTTAACATATAAAAAAGTAATAATTTTACGAGAAAATATTGCAATATTACAGAAACCGAAAGAATATGAGAAATTGTTCCCAATTTTATAAGAAAAAAGTCGACACATTGTGAGAAAAAGACTGCTTTTAGTTCATTTTTTTAAATTTATTTTTTGTTTGTAATTGGTTTTTAATCTTCATTAATTACTTCAAGTTATTACAGTATCTCTCTGCATACATATTCATTTTATTTGTTTTATTAATTCTGGCCAAAGGGGGCGCATTTCAATGTCTTACCCACACTTGTTATTTCATATGTTAACCAGAGGGGGAGCACTTAAAAATTTTTACACACACTTGTTATTTTATATGTTGACCAGAGGGGGAGCACTTTTAAAAGCGACACACTGTCAATTTGAAAAATCCCTCCTTTTTGGGACCACCCTCATTTTGATAGATTTCACCACCAGGGGTGCAAATGAGATCTCTATTTTTAGTTTTTTTGTAATGTGCTTAAAGTCCGATGACAAAAAGGAGTCACGGACCACAGATGGCCCCTGTGCCGCACTTTGAGCAACCCAGCTGTAGAAGCTAACTGTTATTGTCCACTATAGTCTTAGTACCGTAGTGTATTTCTTCGTCCTATGGTCACATATGGGACATACGTGTTGTCTTACGTCAGCACCGGAAGTCGTAAAATCAACTGTTCACCTGGCGGCTTTTTGGGGGATGAACAGGGAAGTCTTGTTTAATCATATATTGCTGCCTTTGCACCTGTCAATGTTTACTTTTGTATGCACATTAAATCAACAAAAAATCCTGACTTTGGAGCAATGTTCACGGACTCTAGTATTTGGCTCTCTGTTAGATGCGAGGTTTTCCGTATTGGGACCATGATTTATGTCCTAACTTGGAAGGTACTTTTCCTTGTGATGTCTCAAGAAGAGTAGAAACACACACACACACACACACACACACACACACACACACACACACACACACACACACACACACACACACACACACACACACACACACACACACACAAAATGGAGAGAGATGCAGCCACAACACAGAGACTCGCTGTGGAAAAAAAGTACTTGAGTACTAGAATACAAAAAAAGACAAGCCATCCTATATTTGGGATGCACATATGTGTGCTACTTTGTATTCTAACACTTAAAAAACATGATTTTAAAAAAAAAAGGGAAAAAAGTTGTTTTATATTTGGGTCAAATATGTTAATCTGTTTTAAAGAGTCCGTGTGAATCGTACAGAATCTACGTTTCTGGCATTTTTCAGCAAAAAATATCACATCGTCTTTGGGTTATTCAGCAACATACAAATGAAAAATGTATATTACTACACAATAGGGGTGTAACGGTACACAAAAATTTCGGTTCGGTATGTACCTTCATTTTCTGTACAGTAAGAAAACAACAAAATATACATTTTTCGGTTATTTATTTACCAAATTTGTAAACAATGGCTTTATCCTTTTAACATTGGGAACACTATAATAATTCTGCCCACGCTAATCAACATTAAACTGCCTCAAGCTCAGATTAAATAAAATGACAAAACTTTTCTTCTACTTATAAAAAATGCAACATTAAACAGTTTCAAGTCACCTCATCATGCTTAATTTATTACAGCATTTGGGAAGCCTGTCATTGATTTATTATGTAAATGTTATATTTTTATCAACATGTGATAGCAGGGACCCTGCCATTCAAAACTAGGCTGCTCCATTACTAATGATTCATGTAACTATAGCTGAACAATAGCAATAGGAGAGACTATTTATCCCTGAACACCATGGAGTTCATGTAGGCTTAATGATGCACTTACATTATTATATCAACTATCAGAGACAGAAACTCTTCATTTAACATAATGTCCTTTTTTGCTGCTTCAACACAGCTCAATCAACACAGAAAAAGGTCAAGTGAAATAACAGACAGACAGGGCTTTGCTGTCCGTAACACACACCGCAAAATGAGCTAATGTTACGCTAAAAGCGAATTAGCCTTCACCTCAAGCCAGGACTACGAGCGAGCTGAACTGCCTTTTATATTTCTAGAAGGTCAACGGGCTCTAGAGATGCGCGGTTTGCGGACACAACCGCGGAGTCCGCGGATTATCGGCGGGTCGGGCGGTTGAAATAAAAAAAAATTAGATTTTATCCGCGGGTCGGGTCGGGCGGTTGAAATAAAAAAAAATTAGATTTTAAATAGATTCAGGCGGGTGGCAGTTAAACCAATTGGGAAATATATATACATAGTTAAATGTTGTTACCCACATACGAAAAACGAGCAGGCACCTGCAGCATATGC
The DNA here is from genome assembly GCF_033978685.3 of Nerophis lumbriciformis. Lineage (NCBI taxonomy): Eukaryota > Metazoa > Chordata > Actinopteri > Syngnathiformes > Syngnathidae > Nerophis > Nerophis lumbriciformis. Next base: position 39,515,982 of record NC_084564.2, on the reverse strand, counting down.
CACAACAGAAGAAGAAGAAAAAAAAGAGATGGACACTTTTACGGAGCGGAGAAGGGACGCCTCGCCAGGGTCCGGGACCGAGGCCCCTTCCCCCGAGAGGGCCCCACCGGGAGCCGTAGCTGAGGTGATCCGCGAGAAGGGCCCGACGCATGTCCAGGGTCACCACCGCGCCCACCGCGCCGACACCCCGCCTCGTCCGCCTTCGCCGCGGCCGGCGTCACGCGCAGCAGGTAAGCAGCTTACCTGCCCGCCACACCCGTGGCCGGGGGCTCGTAACAGGGGTCACTCCGCGCGCTCCGCCCGCGCAGCTTACCTGCCCGCCAACCCCGTTGCCGGGGGCGCGTAACAGGGGTCACTCCGCGCGCAGTGCGCTCACGAAAGGGGTGGGGCTCACCCTGGTGAGCCGAGTGGGCAACTTTTGGTAAGCAGAACTGGCTCTGCGGGACGAACCGAACGCCGGGTTAAGGCGCCCGATGCCGACGCTCATCAGACCCCAGAAAAGGTGTTGGTTGATATAGACAGCAGGACGGTGGCCATGGAAGTCGGAACCCGCTAAGGAGTGTGTAACAACCCACCTGCCGAATCAACTAGCCCTGAAAATGGATGGCGCTGGAGCGTCGGGCCCATACCCGGCCGTCGCCGGCAGCGAGAGCCGCGAGGGCTAGGCCGCGACGAGTAGGATGGCCGCCGCGGTGCGCGCTGAAGCCGCGGTGCGCGCTGAAGCCTCGGGCGCGAGCCCGGGTGGAGCCGCCGCGGGTGCGAGGGACATCACACCTCCACGCGCTTGGAGGTGCGCTCAGCGCGGCTCCCAGATGATTGCCCACTGGTGTGCGTCTGGGCCGTGACAGCGTGGCACGCATTGAATGTCTCTACTGCATTGGATCAGTCTCCTTTCTTTAACAGGCAAAAGCTTTATAACCTCACTAATGCCTTGCATCGTCTATATTAGATATATGACAACGGGCGGGTGCGGTTTTGATTAAATGTGAGTTCGGGTGGATGCGGATGCTTGACGACTTTTGTGATGCGGTTGCGGATGAAATAATTGCCTATCCGCGCATCTCTAGTAGACAGTCTTAATTTAACATAATGTCCTTTTTTGCTGCTTCAACACAGTTCAATCAACACAGAAAAAGGTCAAGTGAAATAACAGACAGACAGGGCTTTGCTGTCCGTAACACACGCACACATACACACACACACACACCGCAAAACGAGCTAATGTTACGCTAAAAGCGAATTAGCCTTCACCTCAAGCCAGGACTACGAGCGAGCTGAGCTGCCTTTTATATTTCTAGAAGGTCAACGGGCTCATAGTGATGTTACTAGTAGTTGACTGGGTGGTGTTTATTATCATTTGTGATAGTCCGCAGCCTGATGATTGCCTGCTAAACGCTAAGCACTGACTACATGCGCTCTGAATACGCACTGCTGATTGGCTGTTACCGCTCTGTTTGTAACCAATCAGATGGTTGTGTGGGCGGGACAATGCTGGGTGCTGTGTAGAGGACTGACAGAGACATATGTTCGTGTGGAAACTCGTTCGGTACACATCCGAACCGACCCGAAACCCCCGTACCGAAACGGTTCAATACAAATACACGTACCGTTACACCCTTAATACACAATCATTGTGGTAATGTGAGATTTATGTACTTCTTAACACAACATCTGAGTCAGTCCCACTCTGTCCATAGCTCAGTCTGAGCGTGTGTACTATATACAGTATGTGTGTGTGTGTGTGTGTGTGCACGTCGGTCTTTCCGCTCCATTAACTGGGGTAGACACAGATCAGACGGTTGTGTCATACCAACAGCCTCCCGTGCTCTCATCCCACCGCTGCGAGCAGCGACTCCTGGGAGGCTCGACAACGTAAATAACAAGCGCGTCTCGCTCTCTCAAAAAGCAGCGCTCGTGTGTACGTTTTGGTTTTGACGCTTCTGTAACCACAAACACAACGTGGGAAGTACACTTTACTTTGTATCCCCCTCCCGGGGTTTGAACCCCCGCCTCGCCTGTCAAGGATCGCTTGTCAGTCACTTTTTATAAACCGTCTTCTTCGGCCTTTCCTTGCGCAGTCCTGTTGGTTTCGGATCGATGCGACGCGATGCATGATAGCTGAGGTGTGTGCTTGTTCCTGCTGTGGATCCACCAATCTTTTAACTTTTAATGACAACACCAGTGAAGTTGGCACGTTATCTAAATGGTAAATAAAAAGAGAATATAATGATTTGCAAACCCTTTTCAACTTATATTCAATTGAATAGACTGCAAAGACAAGATATTTAACGTTCAAACTGGAAACCGTTGTTATTTTTTACAAATATTAGCTCATTTGGAGTTTGATGCCTGCAGCATGTTTCAAAAAAGCTGGCACGAGTGGCAAAAAAGACTGAGAAAGTTGAGGAATGCTCATCAAACACTTATTTGGAACATCCCACAGGTGAACAGGCTAATTGGGAACAGGTGGGTGCCATGATTGGGTATAAAAGCAGCTTCCATGAAATGCTCAGTCATTCACAAACAAGGACGGGGCGAAGGTCACCACTTTGTGAACAAATGCGTGAGCAAATTGTTTAAGAACAACATTTCTCTGTCATGACTTGGTCCTGGGGTTTAGTTTTTCTAAAAGGCAACGGAAAGTTGGCTCGGGCGAGACGGGAATGAGAGTACATAATTTATTTTTTACACTAATAAAGGACAAAGAAAGAGTACAAACGAAAAGCGCTAAACAGTGGCGGAGAACAAACTATGAAACCAAAAGACTATAGCATTAATAAACAAAAACTTACTTGGCCTGGACTAAAGTTGCAGCATGAAAGATGGACATGAAAAAACAAGTGTCAGGAATGTGAAGAGCAACAATGTGGGATGTCGCCAGAAAGACAAACTGAAAACAATGAACTTAAATACTACAGACATGATTAACGAAAACAGGTGCGTGACTCAAAACGTAAAAAAAGGTGCGTGACGTGACAGGTGAAAACTAATGGGTTGCTATGGTGACAAACAAGAGTGCACAATGAGTCTAAACGTGGAACAGGTGAAACAAGACAAGGGAGTGAAAAGCCAGAAACTAAAGAGTCCAATAACTAAACAAAACAAAACATGACTAATACAAAACCTACTCAGTGGCCTAGTGGTTAGAGTGTCCGCCCTGAGATCGGTAGGTTGTGAGTTCAAACCCCGGCCGAGTCATACCAAAGACTATAAAAAAAATGGGACCCATTACCTCCCTGCTTGGCACTCAGCATCAAGGGTTGGAATTGGGGGTTAAATCACCAAAATGATTCCCGGGCGCGGCCACCGCTGCTGCCCACTGCTCCCCTCACCTCCCAGGGGGTGATCAAGGGTGATGGGTCAAATGCAGAGAATAATCTCGCCACACCTAGTGTGTGTGTGACAATCATTGGTACTTTAACTTTAACTTTAACTTTAAAACATGGTTACAAAGACATGACATTCTCAACCAGCTATTGCAAGGAATTGAGGGATTTCACCAGCTACGGTCCGTAATATCATCAAAGGGTTCAGAGAATCTGCAGAAATCACTGCACGTAAGCAGCTAAACCCGTGAGCTTCAATCCCTCAGGCTATACTGCATCAAAAAGCGACATCGGTGTGTAAAGGATATCACCACATGGGCTCAGGAACACTTCAGAAAACCACTGTCAGTAACTACATTATGTAAGTGCAAGTTAAAACTCTACTATGCAAAGCCAAAGCCATTTATCAACAACACCCAGAAACGCCGCCGGCTACGCTGGGCCCGAGCTCATCTAAGATGGACTGATACAAAGTGGAAAAGTGTTCTGTGGTCTGACGAGTCCACATTTCAAATTGTTTTTGGAAACTGTGGACGTCGTTTCAAAGAGGAAAAGAACCATCCGGATTGTTATAGGCACAAAGTGTAAAAGCCAGCATGTGTGATGGTATGGGGGTGTATTAGTGCCCAAGACATGGGTAACTTACACATCTGTGAAGGCGCCATTAATGCTGAAAGGTACATACAGGTTTTAGAGCAACATATGTTGCCATAAAATCAACGTTACCATGGACGCCCCTGCTTATTTCAGCAAGACAATGCCAAGCCACGTGTTACATCAACGTGGCTTCATAGTAAAAAAGTGCAGGTACTAGACTGGCCTGCCTGTAGTCCAGACCTGTCTCCCATTGAAAATGTGTGGCGCATTATGAAGCCTAAAATAGCACAACGGAGACCCCCGGACTGTTGAACAACTTAAGCTGTACATCAAGCAAGAATGGGAAAGAATTCCACCTGAGAAGCTTCAAAAATGTGTCTCCTCAGTTCCCAAACGTTTACTGTGTGTTGTTAAAAAGGAAAGGCCATGTAACACAGTGGTAACAATGCCCCTGTGACAACTTGTTTGCAATGTGTTGCTACCATTAAATTCTAAGTTAATGATTATTTGCAAAAAAAAAAAAAAAACTTTCTCAGTTTGAACATCAAATATCTTGTCTTTGCAGTCTATTCAATTGAATATAGGTCGAAAATTATTTGCAAATCATTGTATTCTGTTTTTATTTACCATTTACACAACGTGACAACTTCACTGCTTTTGGGTTTTGTAGATTACACTTTTAGGTTAGAGCAATACGTCTATTGATTTTGAAGGGTATACACAGCGAGTCAACCAAAGTAGCTTAGATCAAAATTAATGTTGTCACATGTTCCTTTCAGGCAACCAGCCTAAATTTCATTCATTAAGTCAGTGTTTTTCAACCACCGTGCCGCGGCACACTAGTGTGCCGTGAGATACAGTCTGGTGTGCTGTGGGAAATTATCTAATTTTACCTATTTGGGTTAAAATTATAATTATAGTCTGCAAATGATGTGTTGTTGTTGAGTGTCGGTGCTGTCTAGAGCTCGGCAGAGTAACCGTGTAATACTCTTCCATATCAGTAGGTGGCAGCAGGTAGCTAATTGCTTTGTAGATATCGGAAACAGTGGGATGCAGTGTGCAGGTAAAAAGGTGTCTAATGCTTAAACCAAAAGTAAACAAAAGGTGAGTGCCCTTAAGAAAAGACATTGAAGCTTAGGGAAGGCTATGCAGAACGAAACTAAAACTGAACTGGGTACAAAGTAAACAAAAACAGAATGCTGGATGACAGCAAAGACTTACTGTGGAGCAAAGACGGCGTCCACAATGTACATCCGAACATGACATGACAATCAACAATGTCCCCACAAAGAAGGATAAAAACAACTGAAATACTCTTGATTGCTAAAACAAAGTACAAACCCCGTTTCCATATGAGTTGGGAAATTGTTAGATGTAAATATAAACGGAATACAATGATTTGCAAATCCTTTTCAACCCATATTCAGTTGAATATGCTACAAAGACAACATATTTGATGTTCAAACTCATAAACATTTTTTTTTTTTTGCAAATAATAATTAACTTAGAATTTTATGGCTGCAACTCGTGCCAAAGTAGTTGGGAAAGGGCATGTTCACCACTGTGTTACATCACCTTTTCTTTTAACAACACTCAGTAAACGATTGGGAACTGAGGAAACTAATTGTTGAAGCTTTGAAAGTGGAATTCTTTCCCATTCTTGTTTTATGTAGAGCTTCAGTCGTTCAACAGTCCGGGGTCTCCGCTGTCGTATTTTACGCTTCATAATGCGCCACACATTTTCGATGGGAGGCAGGTCTGGACTGCAGGCGGGCCAGGAAAGTACCTGCACACTGTTGTAACACGTGCTGAATGTGGCTTGGCATTGTCTTGCTGAAATAAGCAGGGGCGTCCATGAAAAAGACGGCGCTTTGATGGCAGCATATGTTGTTCCAAAACCTGTATGTACCTTTCAGCATTAATGGTGCCTTCACAGATGTGTAAGTTACCCATGTCTTGGGCACTAATGCACCCCCATACCATAACAGATGCTGGCTTTTGAACTTTGCGTCGATAACAGTCTGGATGGTTCGCTTCCCCTTTGGTCCGGATGACACGATGTCGAATATTTCCAAAAACAATTTGAAATGTGGACTCGTCAGACCACAGAACACTTTTCCACTTTGCATGAGTCCATCTTAGATGATCTCGGGCCCAGAGAAGCCGGCGGCGTTTCTGGGTGTTGTTGATAAACGGCTTTCGCTTTGCATAGTAGAGCTTTAACTTACACTTACAGATGTAGCGACCAACTGTATTTAGTGACAGTGGTTTTCTGAAGTGTTCCTGAGCCCATGTGGTGATATCCTTTAGAGATTGATGTCGGTTTTTGATACAGTGCCGTCTGAGGGATCGAAGGTCACGGTCATTCAATGTTGGTTTCCGGCCATGCCGCTTACGTGGAGTGATTTCTCCAGATTCTCTGAACCTTTTGATGATATTACGGACCGTAGATGTTGAAATCCCTACGTTTCTTGCAATAGCTGGTTGAGAAAGGTTTTTCTTAAACTGTTCAACAATTTGCTCACGCATTTGTTGACAAAGTGGTGACCCTCGCCCCATCCTTGTTTGTGAATGACTGAGCATTTCATGGAATCTACTTTTATACCCCATCATGGCACCCACCTGCTCCCAATTAGCCTGCACACCTGTGGGATGTTCCAAATAAGTGTTTGATGAGCATTCCTCAACTTTATCAGTATTTATTGCCACCTTTCCCAACTTCTTTGTCACGTGTTGCTGGCATCAAATTCTAAAGCTAATGATTATTTGCAAAAAAAAAAAAAAAAGTTTATCAGTTTGAACATCAAATATGTTGTCTTTGTAGCATATTCAACTGAATATGGGTTGAAAATGATTTGCAAATCATTGTATTCCGTTTATATTTACATCTAACACAATTTCCCAACTCATATGGAAACAGGGTTTTGTATATGTATGTATATATGTATATATATATATATGTATTAGAGATGCGCGGTTTGCGGACACAACCGCGGAGTCCGCGGATTATCCGCGGTTCGGGCGGTTGAAATAAAAAAAAAATTAGATTTTATCCGCGGGTCGGGTCGGGTCGGGCGGTTGAAATAAAAAAAAAATTAGATTTTAAATAGATTCAGGCGGGTGGCAGTTAAACCAATTGGTAAATATATATACATAGTTAAATGTTGTTACCCACATACGAAAAACGAGCAGGCACCTGCAGCATATGCCACAACAGAAGAAGAAGAAAAAAAGAGATGGACACTTTTACGGAGCGGAGAAGGGACGCCTCGCCGTGGTCCGGGACCGAGGCCCCTTCCCCCGAGAGGGCCCCACCGGGAGCCGTAGCTGAGGCGATCCGCGAGAAGGGCCCGACGCACGTCCAGGGTCACCACCGCGCCCACCGCACGACACCCCGCCTCGTCCGCCTTCGCCGCGGCCGGCGTCACGCGCAGCAGGTAAGCAGCTTACCTGCCCGCCACCCCCGTTGCCGGGGGCTCGTAACAGGGGTCGCTCCGCCCGCGCAGCTTACCTGCCCGCCACCCCTGTTGCCGGGGGCGCGTAACAGGGGTCACTCCGCACGCAGTGCTCTCACGAAAGGGGTGGGGCTCACCCTGGTTGATATAGACAGCAGGACGGTGGCCATGGAAGTCGGAACCCGCTAAGGAGTGTGTAACAACCCACCTGCCGAATCAACTAGCCCTGAAAATGGATGGCGCTGGAGCCTCGGGCCCATATACCCGGCCGTCGCCGGCAGCGAGACGCGCTTGGAGGTGCGCTCAGCGCGGCTCCCATATGATTGCGCACTGGTGTGCGTCTGGGCCGTGACAGCGTGGCACGCGAATGTCTGTGCTGCATTGGATCAGTCTCCTTTCTTTAACAGGCAAAAGCTTTATAACCTCACTAATGCCTTGCATCGTCTATATTAGATATATAACAGCGGGTGCGGGCGGATGCGGTTCTGGTCAAATGTTACATCGGGTGGATGGCGGATGGTTGACGACTTTCTGATGCGGTTGCGGATGAAATAATTGCCTATCCGCGCATCTCTAATGTGTATATATATATGTATATATATATATATATATAGTGAAGGTGTTTTCAAATATCTTGCTGACAATGTGTTAGGCTGCACACAAATACCAGACAAGTAACAGGCTTTACATCTGGGCCCACTCATAACGGACACTTTACCTTTTATGGCTTCTGCTGTTTTATGGAGACTTACCTGGAGTATCTGGTGGGATAAAAAGGTTGTGTTGCTCAGCACGCACTTCTCACCACATTGTACATTGGACTGTGTGGCCATAAACAGTAAATGTTTCATACAGTATGTCACCTTTTTGTACATAATCAATGCATTAAAACATTTATTGTTGTCTGCCTTTTCAGGGCCTCCCTTCATCGTTTCTCCGCCAGAAAATGTCACCGTAAACATATCCCAGAATGCACTCTTCACCTGCCAAGCGGAGGCGTATCCTGGCAACCTGACGTATACCTGGTTTTGGGAGGAGGATAACGTCTACTTTAAGAAGTAAAGTGACCTGAAACTGCTTTCAATACACTATGAGTTGATATTCTCCATTTTAGCTGCTCATTCATCACAGAACTGTGTTGTATTATGTACACTATATTGCCAAAAGTGTGTATGTCATAGGTGTGTATGTCAGGTTCAAACAGCCATGACATCTATTAGACAAGACAAAAAGCAAAGGAAAACAAACAGAGACAGGATTCAATTTAGCTCATGAGGAGAGCGACTGTGTGCCAGCGTCACCACACCGCTCTGAAGGCAGTCCCAACGAGCTCCTCCTTTTATTTGGGCATTTTCTGGTTACATTACATTACATTACGCAGCTGCTTTTAAGGAGAGGGGGGTCATAAACAGCTGTTGCACTCGGTCGTAAACAGTTCAAGGAAATGGTGACTGGAGCGGTGTCAGGTCTGCTCCCTCTCCCTTTTGTAGATCTCGGGTCAGGACAAGGTCTTCCTGTGGCTGTCAATAGATCAAAGAAAGCGACACCTCCACGTCGCATCCCATCGCACACAGTGGAGTTTTTACAAGCCTTTTGCTTGATAAGATGAATTGAATGAATGAATTGTATCTAAGTTATCACAAAACTTTGTGTTGCCATGAGTTCCCGGCGAGAGGACAAAAGCTGTCTTTGAGCCCACCAAGCAAAAGGCTTGTAAAACTCCACCGTGTAGGATGGGAAGCGACATGAAGGTGTCGGTTTATTTGATGTATTGAGATTTTGTCTTGACCCGAGATCTACAAAGTGGAGCGGAAGCAGGACCTGACTCCCCTCCAGGCACCTTTTCTTTGAGCTGTTTTGTGACCAAAGGCAGCGGCTGTTTACGACCCCCTTCCTCTAGAAACAGCTGTTGCCATGTAATCAGGGAAAGTCCAAATAAAAGAAGAGACGTACAATCTTTCGTCAGAGCGTGGTGGGAGACTGTACAAGAGTACAGCCCAGAATTTTCTCCTCAATTGAGCTAAATTGAATTATGTCTCTGTTTAATTCCTTGCTTCTTTGTCTGTTTAATAGATATCAGTGTTTGAACCTGACAGGTTCAAACACCGATAGACAAGACAAGAAGCAAAGGAATCAAGCAGAGACAGGATTCAATCGAGCTCATGAGGAGAGCGCATGTGTGCCTGCACCCTCGTACAGCGTCACCCCGCCGCTCTGAAGAGGGAGCTCCACGCCTCCTCATTTATTTGAGCATTTCCTGATTACATGGCTGCAGCTGTTTCTAAGGGAAGGGGGGTCATAAACAGCTGTTGCACTCGGTCATAAACAGTTTAAAGAAAAGCTGCCCAGAGCGGTGTCAGGTCTGCTCTCTCTCTGCTTTGTAGATCTTGGGTCATGACAAGGTCTTCCTGTGGCTGTCAATAGATCAAAGAAACCGACACCTCCACGTCGCATCCCATCGCACACAGTGGAGTTTTACAAGCCTTTTGCTTGATAAGATGAAAGACAGCTTTTGTCTTCTCGCAGGGGACCTGAACTCAATGGAACACAAAGTTTTGTGATAACTTATATACAATTAGTAAAATCAAGCACTTAGGCATGGAGACTGTTTCTACAAACATTTGTGAAAGAATGGGCCGCTCTCAGTGATTTCCAGCGTGGAACTGTCACAGGATGCCACCTGTGCAACAAATCCAGTCGTGAAATTTCCTTGCTCATAAAGTCAACTGTACTATAAGAAAAGTGAAGAGTTTGGGAACAACAGCAACTCAGTCACCAATTGTGCCGAGTGTGACATTTGGTGGAGGAGGAATTATGGTGTGGGGTTGTTTTTCCAGGAGTTGGGCGTGGCCCGTTTGTTCCAGTGAAAGGAACTGTGGAAGTGGCTTCCTAGCGGTCCCACTGTCAGACACGGTACCGGAGCCAAGCGTGCAGGTTTAACAAGGTTTTTAATGATAATGTTGCCAACAAAAGTTTTCTCTCCTAGTAGAACGTGACTTTTCAGTCACGTCCGTATCCTCTCTCCCCTCCTGCTCCCGGCCGCTTACTGTTAAAGACAACGAATGATTAGATTAACACGTACCACCTGTTAAATCTAATCAATTTCCAGCTGTGTCTCGCCGTCAGCACTGCCACGCCCCCCCGTCTGATGGTGCTCTGTCCTCAGCACCATGGACAGAGGCGGTGACTTTTGCTCCTGCAGGCAGCGCTGGCTACATCTCCCTCCACAGGAACTTTGGAATTTTTGGACAATTCCATGCTCCCAACCTTGTGGGAACAGTTTGGAGCGTGGCCCCTTCCTCTTCCAACATGACTGTGCACCAGTGCACAAAGCAAGGTCCATAAAGACATGGATGACAGAGTCCGGTGTGGATGAGCTTGACTGGCCTGCACAGAGTCCTGACCTGAACACCTTTGGGATGAATTAGAACGGAGACTGAGAGACAGGCCTTCTCCACCAACCTCACCAAAGCGCTTTTGGAAGAATGGTGGAAAATTCCTATAAACCCACTCCGCGACCTTGTGGACAGCCTTCCCAGAAGAGTTGAAGCTGTAATAGCTGCAAAAGGTGGACCCACATCATATTGAACCCTATGGGTTAGGA
>NC_084564.2:39400000-39497500 GCF_033978685.3 Nerophis lumbriciformis | reverse complement strand
GGAAAGAATTCCACCTGAGAAGCTTCAAAAATGTGTCTCCTCAGTTCCCAAACGTATACTGAGTGTTGTTAAAAGGAAAGGCCATGTAACACAGTGGTAAAAATGCAATGTGTTGCTGCCATTAAATTCTAAGTTAATGATTATTTGCACACACAAAAAAATTGTTTCCCAGTTGGAACATTAAATATCTCGTCTTGCCAATTAGCCTGTTCACCTGTGGGATGTTCCGAATAAGTGTTTGACGAGCATTCCTCAACTTTATCAGTCTTTTTTGCCACTCGTGCCAGCTTTTTTGGAACATGTTGCAGGCATCAAATTCCAAATGAGCTAATATTTGCAAAAAATATCTTGTTTTTGCTGTATATTTAATTAAATACAAGTTGAAAAGGATTTACAAATCATTGTATTCTGTTTTTATTTACCATTTACACAACGTGACAACTTCACTGTTTTCAGGTTTTGTATTTCTAATCAAATCCACTTTTGTCATTAAAACTCATTTAATGGCCAAAAAAATGGTGCCGAAAAAAAAAAAAAAAAAAAGTAGATTACATGTAATAGGTGTGCATAAAGGTATTCCAAGGTATTTAAAACTTACTAATGTATTACTTGTGTGAAGAAAAGCAGTTCAACTCGACTCTCTGCTGCCCTCTCATGGCGGGAAGGTGGTGTGCGACTAAAAAAAAGGCTGGCGTGTTCCTCTTGCAGTGACCTGAAGCTCCGCGTGCGCATCCTCATCGACGGCACCCTCATCATCTTCCGGGTCAAGCCGGAGGACGCCGGGAAATACACCTGCAGTCCCAGCAACAGCCTCGGCATCTCGCCCTCGGCCTCGGCCTACCTGACCGTACAGTGTGAGTGTTACCGTGGCAACCCCGTGCACGGGGGCGGCGCTGTTATTTGAGGCTACCTTTTTATTTCTCTTTGCTTTTTAGGCTTATTGGACCCTAATTAGAATAAAAAGTAAGAATCATCTTTTGATATGATGTACTTAGTCCATAAGTACACAAATGTGTACTTAATGTGTAGTGACATGCTAATTTTTATTTTTACACGTTTTTTTTTCTTCCCAAATTCCATTGTATGTTATACTCTTCTGACACCACCAGATGGCAGTATATGTGTCCACATAAGTGGCCATAAGACCCCAATTCAGTAGTGTACACAATTTTGGAAATAAGAGCTAAAAAGGTGCTGTCCACGCATGTGGCCACTAAGCCTTTAGAGGGTTAATATACATTCGAGACATGTTTTACTTTTTGCATTGTCATTATGGGGTATTTTCTGTTGAATTTTGAGGACAAAAATGACTTAATTTCATTTTGGAATAAGGCTGTAACATAACAAAATGTGGGGGAAAAGTCATGCGTTGTGAATACTTTCAGACCACGAAAAACACCATTTTCTGGTCTGATAACTTGGCTTATTTTTTTAACCTCTTAAGGCCCAATCTGTTTTTGTTTTTTTTTTACATGTTTTTTTTATTTCTCTTTGCTATTTGGGCTTATTGGACTCTAATTAGAATAAAAACTAAAAATATATTTTTTAATATGATGTACTTAGTCCATAAGTACACAAACGTGTACTTCATGTTTACTGACATGCTAATTCTTATTTTTACACTTTTTTTCCCCAAATTCCATTGTATGTTATACTCTTCTGACACCACCAGATGGCAGTATAAGTGTCCACATAAGTGGCCATAAGACCCCAATTCAGTAGTGTACACAATTTTGGAAATAAGAGCTAAAAGGTGCTGTCCACGTATGTGGCCACTAAGCCTTTAGAGTGTTAATATACATTTGACATTTTTTTTACTTTTTGCATTGTCATTATGGGGTATTTTCTGTTGAATTTTGAGGACAAAAATGACTTAATTCCATTTTGGAATAAGGCTGTAACATAACAAAATGTGGGGGGAAAGTCATGCGTTGTGAATACTTTCAGACCACGAGAAACACAATTTTCTGGTCTGATAACTTGGCTTATTTTTTTAACCTCTTAATGCCCAATCTGTTTGTTTATATGCTTTTTTATTTCTCTTTGCTATTTGGGCTTATTGGACCCTAATTAGAATAAAAACTAAAAATCATCTTTTAATATGATGTACTTAGTCCATAAGTACACAAACGTGTACTTCATGTTTAGTGACATGCTAATTCTTATTTTTACACTTTTTTTCCCCAAATTCCATTGTATGTTGTACTCTTCTGACACCACTAGATGGCAGTGTAAGTGTCCACATAAGTGGCCATAAGACCCCAATTCAGTAGTGTACACAATTTTGGAAATAAGAGCTAAAAAGGTGCTGTCCACGCATGTGGCCACTAAGCCTTTAGAGGGTTAATATACATTTGAATTTTTTTTTACTTTTTGCATTGTCATTATGGGGTATTTTTTTTGTTGAATTTTGAGGACAAAAATGACTTAATTTAATTTTGGAATAAGGCTGTAACATAACAAAATGTGGGGAAAAAGTCATGCGTTGTGAATACTTTCAGACCACGAAAAACACAATTTTCTGGTCTGATAACCTGGTTTATTTTTTTAACCTCTTAAGGCCCAAGCGGTTTGTTTACATGCTCTTTTTTTTTTTTTTTTTCTCTTTGCTATTTGGGCTTATTGGACCCTAATTAGAATAAAAACTAAAAATCATCTTTTGATATGATGTACTTAGTCCATAAGTACACAAACGTGTACTTCATGTTTAGTGACATGCTAATTCTTATTTTTACACTTTCCCCCCCCCCAAATTCCATTGTATGTTATACTCTTCTGACACCACCAGATGGCAGTATAAGTGTCCACATAAGTGGCCATAAGACCCCAATTCAGTAGTGTACACAATTTTGGAAATAAGAGCTAAAAAGGTGCTGTCCACGCATGTGGCCACTAAGCCTTTAGAGGGTTAATATACATTTGACTTTTTTTTAACTTTTTGCATTGTCATTATGGGGTATTTTCTGTTGAATTTTGAGGACAAAAATGACTTAATTCCATTTTGGAATAAGGCTGTAACATAACAAAATGTGGGGGAAAAGTCATGCGTTGTGAATACTTTCAGACCATGAAAAACACAATTTTCTGGTCTGATAACCTGGCTTATTTTTTTAACCTCTTAAGGCCCAAGCTGTTTGTTTACATGCTTTTTTATTTCTCTTTGCTATTTGGGCTTATTGATCCCTAATTAGAATACAAACTAAGAATCATCTTTTAATATGATGTTCTTAGTCCATAAGTACACAAACGTGTACTTTATGTTTAGTGACATGCTAATTCTTATTTTTACACTTTTTTTTTTTTCCAAATTCCATTGTATGTTATACTCTTCTGACACCACCAGATGGCAGTATAAGTGTCCACATAAGTGGCCATAAGACCCCAATTCAGTAGTGTACACAATTTTGGAAATAAGAGCTAAAAAGGTGCTGTCCACGCATGTGGCCACTAAGCCTTTAGAGTGTTAATATACATTTGACATTTTTTTTACTTTTTGCATTGTCATTATGGGGTATTTTCTGTTGAATTTTGAGGACAAAAATGACATAATTCCATTTTGGAATAAGGCTGTAACATAACAAAATGTGGGGGAAAAAATCATGCGTTGTGAATACTTTCAGACCACGAGAAACACCATTTTCTGGTCTGATAACTTGGCTTATTTTTTTAACCTCTTAAGGCCCAATCTGTTTTTTTTTACATGTTTTTTTAATTTCTCTTTGCTATTTGGGCTTATTGGACCCTAATTAGAATAACAACTAAGAATCATCTTTTTGTGTACTTCATGTTTAGTGACATGCTAATTCTTATTTTTAAACTTTTTTTCCCCCAAATTCCATTGTATGTTATACTCTTCTGACACCACCAGATGGCAGTATAAGTGTCCACATAAGTGGCCATAAGACCCCAATTCAGTAGTGTACACAATTTTGGAAATAAGAGCTAAAAAGGTGCTGTCCACGCATGTGGCCACTAAGCCTTTAGAGTGTTAATATACATTTGACATTTTTTTTTACTTTTTGCATTGTCATTATGGGGTATTTTCTGTTGAATTTTGAGGACAAAAATGACTTAATTTCATTTTGGAATAAGGCTGTAACATAACAAAATGTGGGGGGAAAGTCATGCGTTGTGAATACTTTCAGACCACGAGAAACACCATTTTCTGGTCTGATAACTTGGCTTATTTTTTTAACCTCTTAAGGCCCAAGCGGTTTGTTTACATGCTCTTTTTTTTTTATTTCTCTTTGCTATTTGGGCTTATTGGACCCTAATTAGAATAAAAACTAAAAATCATCTTTTGATATGATTTACTTAGTCCATAAGTACACAAATGTGTACTTCATGTTTAGTGACATGCTAATTCTTATTTTTACACTTTTCCCCCCCCCAAATTCCATTGTATGTTATACTCATCTGACACCACCAGATGGCAGTATAAGTGTCCACATAAGTGGCCATAAGACCCCAATTCAGTAGTGTACACAATTTTGGAAATAAGAGCTAAAAAGGTGCTGTCCACGCATGTGGCCACTAAGCCTTTAGAGTGTTAATATACATTTGACATTTTTTTTTACTTTTTGCATTGTCATTATGGGGTATTTTCTGTTGAATTTTGAGGACAAAAATGACTTAATTTAATTTTGGAATAAGGCTGTAACATAACAAAATGTGGGGAAAAAGTCATGCATTCTGAATACTTTCAGACCACGAGAAACACAATTTTCTGGTCTGATAACCTGGCTTATTTTTTTAACCTCTTAAGGCCCAATCTGTTTTTTTTTTTTTACATGTTTTTTTTTATTTACTTTTGATATGATGTACTTAGTCCATAAGTACACAAATGTGTACTTCATGTTTAGTGACATGTTAATTCTTATTTTTACACTCTTTTTTTTTTCCAAATTCCATTGTATGTTATACTCTTCTGACACCACCAGATGGCAGTATAAGTGTCCACATAAGTGGCCATAAGACCCCAATTCAGTATTGTACACAATTTTGGAAATAAGAGCTAAAAAGATGCTGTCCACGCATGTGGCCACTAACTCTTTAGAGGTTTAATATACATTCGACATTTTTTTTTGCTTTTTGCATTGTCATTATGGGGTATTTTCTGTTGAATTTTGAGGACAAAAATGACTTAATTTAATTTTGGAATAAGGCTGTAACATAACAAAATGTGGGGAAAAAGTCATGCGTTGTGAATACTTTCAGACCACGAAAAACACCATTTTCTGGTCTGATAACCTGGCTTATTTTTTTAACCTCTTAAGGGCCCAAGCTGTTTGTTTACATGCTTTTTTTTAATTTCTCTTTGCTATTTGGGCTTATTGGACCCTAATTAGAATAAAAACTAAAAATATTTTTTTAATATGATGTACTTAGTCCATAAGTACACAAACGTGTACTTTATGTTTAGTGACATGCTAATTCTTATTTTTACACTTTTTTTTTTTTTTCCAAATTCCATTGTATGTTATACTCTTCTGACACCACCAGATGGCAGTATAAGTGTCCACATAAGTGGCCATAAGACCCCAATTCAGTAGTGTACACAATTTTGGAAATAAGAGCTAAAATTTAAATTTAAAAAAAATAAATGTTCCTGTAGTATTATCAATAAAGTACTATCTATCTATTTAAAAGGTGCTGTCCACACATGTGGCCACTAAGCCTTTAGAGGTTTTTAAAGGGCTTACTGTGCGTGAGGGAAGGGTTCACATAGCAATGTATGAATCCTCCTTTCAGGGCATCCTCAGCTAATTTGCTCCCAAGTTGCTATTGGCCATTGATTTCTGTGCTAAGCTATGAGTGGGGAATTCACGCCGCCACGGGCGCCCGAAATGCAGACAACCAGACCTTAATGACACCCGCCCTTAGTGGATTTTTCTTCAGCTTCTACATGCCCTGAACGTCCCAACGATATTGATCTTCTAATGTTGCAGACCCCGCCCGAGTGATCAATATGCCCCCGGTCATCTACGTCCCTCGGAAACTGCCAGGAATCATACGCTGCCCGGCGGACGCCAACCCACCTGTGACGTCGGTGAAGTGGGAGAAAGACGGCTACCCTCTGAGAGTGGAGAAGGTCAGGACGTGTGGGGTTGACTCGCAGTCGCCATGTGGTGTTTGAACTGGTGTGAACATGTGTGTGTGTGTGTGGTGTTAGTACCCCGGTTGGAGCCTATTGCCAGACGGAAGTATTCGGGTAGCAGAGGCCACGGAAGACTCCCTCGGCACCTACACCTGTGTGCCTTACAACGCCCTGGGTACCATGGGCATGTCCCCCCCTGCCACTTTGGTGCTAAAGGTATGACACGGTTGTGCATTTATTTGACAACACATGACGCACGTGTAAAGAACATCATGTCATGGCTCTCTTGACTTTCCAATATGTTACTGCATATGTCAGCAGACTAATTAGGAGCCTTTGTTTGTTTACTTACTACTAAAAGACAAGTTGTCTAGTATGTTCACTATTTTATTTAAGGACAAACTTGCAATAATAAACATATGTTTAATGTACCCTAAGATTTTTCGTTAAAATAAAGCTTATAATGCAATTTTTTGGGGTTCCCTTTATTTAGAAAAGTACCCAAATACATTTTGGTACCGGTACCAAAATATTGGTATCCGGACAACTAATATGTACTCTACATAATCGCAAATTATGTTAACTTAAATATGTTCTAATTATGCAAAAATGTCTTATCAAACATTCAAAAAATGTTTAAATATAATTAAACACTAATAATAATGATTTCAAAGCAAGTTATCCATCAAATTAAAAGTAGCAATATATTTCATGGTAAAATTGTGAAATTTACTGTGGTTTTTTTACAGCATTTTTCTCTAAATGAAAAAAAAAAGTACTTTTTTTTTTTTTTTACTGTAATAAACTGTGGTGCCGTTTTGGCATTTACAGTAATACACCGAAAAATCTACAGTTTTTGATTTGCGGTAAAAACAAACAAACTGGCAGCTCAGGTGCCAACATTCTAGTGTAAAATTTAATTATTTTTTTTATTTACAGTAAAAAAACAAATGTACGTTTTTCAGTAAAATTCTGGCAACTGAGCTGCCTTTTTTTTTTTTTTTTACCATAAAAACAGCAGGACTGTTTTTCCATTTACAGTAATATACACTACATTTTGAGGTGAAATTATTGCAAATGACCATATTTTTTTGACATTTTAGTTCTAAAAAAAAATCTAATAAGGTAGGAGTCTTTGTTTGTTTACTTACTACTAAAAGACAAGTTGTCTAGTATGTTCACTATTTTATTTAAGGACAAACTTACAATAAGAAACATATGTTTAATGTACCCTAAGATTTTTTGTTAAAATAAAGCTAATAATGCCATTTTTTGTGGTTCCCTTTGTTTAGAAAAGTTTCGAAATACATTTTGATACTGGTACCAAAATATTGGTATCGGGACAACACTAATATGTACTCCACATAATCGCAAATTATGTTAACTTAAATATGGTCTAATTATGCAAAAATGTCTTATCAAACATTAAAAAAATGTTTAAATATAATTAAACACTAATAATAATGATTTCAAAGCAAGTTATCCATCAAATTAAAAGTAGCAATATATTTCATGGTAAAATTGTGAAATTTACTGTGGTTTTTTTTACAGCATTTTTCTCTAAATGAAAAAAAAAAGTACTTTTTTTTTTTTTTTTACTGTAATAAACTGTGGTGCCGTTTTGGCATTTACAGTAATACACCGAAAAATCTACAGTTTTTGATTTGCGGTAAAAACAAACAAACTGGCAGCTCAGGTGCCAACATTCTAGTGTAAAATTTAATTATTTTTTTTATTTACAGTAAAAAAACAAATGTACGTTTTTCAGTAAAATTCTGGCAACTGAGCTGCCTTTTTTTTTTTTTTTACCATAAAAACAGCAGTACTGTTTTTCCATTTACAGTAATATACACTACATTTTGAGGTGAAATTATTGCAAATGACCATATTTTTTTGACATTTTAGTTTAAAAAAAATCTACTAATAAAATGCATTACAAAAATGGTGTAATAATAGTACGGGAGGAGTCTTTGTTTGTTTACTTACTACTAAAAGACAAGTTGTCTAGTATGTTCACTATTTTATTTAAGGACAAACTTGCAATAATAAACATATGTTTCATGTACCCTAAGATTTTTCGTTAAAATAAAGCTTATAATGCAATTTTTTGTGGTTCCCTTTATTTAGAAAAGGACCCAAATACATTTTGGTACCGGTACCAAAATATTGGTATCGGGACAACACTAATATGTACTCCACATAATCGCAAATTATGTTAACTTAAATATGGTCTAAATATGCAAAAATGTCTTATCAAACATTAAAAAAATGTTTAAATATAATTAAACACTAATAATAATTATTTCAAAGCAAGTTATCCATCAAATTAAAAGTAGCAATAAATTTCATGGTAAAATTGTGAAATTTACTGTGTTTTTTTACAGCATTTTTCTCTAAATGAAAAAAAAAAGTACTTTTTTTTTTTTTACTGTAATAAACTGTGGTGCCGTTTTGGCTTTTACAGTAATACACCGAAAAATCTGCAGTTGTTGATTTGCGGTAAAAACAAACAAACTGGCAGCTCAGGTGCCAAAATTCTAGTGTAAAATTGCAGTTTTTTTTTATTTACAGTAAAAAAACTAATGTGCATTTTTCAGTAAAATTATGGCAACTGAGCTTCCTTTTTTTACCATAAAAACAGCAGTACTGTTTTTCCATTTACAGTAATATACACTACATTTTGAGGTGAAATTATTGCAAATGACCATATTTTTTTGACATTTTAGTTTAAAAAAAATCTAATAAGGTAGGAGCCTTTGTTTGTTTACTTACTACTAAAAGACAAGTTGTCTAGTATGTTCACTATTTTATTTAAGGACAAACTTACAATAAAAAACATATGTTTAATGTACCCTAAGATTTTTTGTTAAAATAAAGCTAATAATGCCATTTTTTGTGGTTCCCTTTATTTAGAAAAGTATCGAAATACATTTTGGTACCGGTACCAAAATATTGGTATCCGGACAACACTAATATGTACTCCACATAATCGCAAATTATGTTAACTTAAATATGTTCTAATTATGCAAAAATGTCTTATCAAACATTAAAAAAATGTTTAAATATAATTAAACACTAATAATAATGATTTCAAAGCAAGTTATCCATCAAATTAAAAGTAGCAATAAATTTCATGGTAAAATTGTGAAATGTATTGTTTTTTACAGCATTTTTCTCTAAATTAAAAAAAAAAACAGTACTTTTTTTTTTTTTTTACTGTAATAAACTGTGGTGCCGTTTTGGCATTTACAGTAATACACCGAAAAATCTACAGTTTTTGATTTGCGGTAAAAACAAACAAACTGGCAGCTCAGGTGCCAACATTCTAGTGTAAAATTTAATTATTTTTTTTATTTACAGTAAAAAAACAAATGTACGTTTTTCAGTAAAATTCTGGCAACTGAGCTGCCTTTTTCTTTTTTTTTTTTTACCATAAAAACAGCAGGACTGTTTTTCCATTTACAGTAATATACACTACATTTTGAGGTGAAATTATTGCAAATGACCATATTTTTTTGACATTTTAGTTCTAAAAAAATCTAATAAGGTAGGAGCCTTTGTTTGTTTACTTACTACTAAAAGACAAGTTGTCTAGTACGTTCACTATTTTATTTAAGGACAAACTTACAATAAGAAACATATGTTTAATGTACCCTAAGATTTTTTGTTAAAATAAAGCTAATAATGCCATTTTTTGTGGTTCCCTTTGTTTAGAAAAGTACCCAAATACATTTTGATACTGGTACCAAAATATTGGTATCGGGACAACACTAATATGTAGTCCATGTAATCGCAATTTATGTTAACTTAAATATTGTCTAATTATGCAAAAATGTCTTATCAAACATAAAAAAAATGTTTAAATATAATTAAACACTAATAATAATGATTTCAAAGCAAGTTATCCATCAAATTAAAAGTAGCAATAAATTTCATGGTAAAATTGTGAAATTTATTGTTTTTTACAGCATTTTTCTCTAAATTAAAAAAAACCCAGTACCGGTACTTTTTTTTTTTTTACTGTAATAAACTGTGGTGTCGTTTTGGCATTTACAGTAATACAACGAAAAATCTGCAATTGTTGATTTGCGGTAAAAACAAACAAACTGGCAGCTCAGGTGCCAATTTTTTTTTTTGTAAAATTGCAGTTTTTTTTCTTAGATTTTTTGTTAAAATAAAGCCAATAATGCAATTTTTTGTTGTCCCTTTTATTTAGAAATGTATCGAAATACATTTTGATACCTGTACCAAAATATTGGTATCGGGACAACACTAATATGTACTCCATGTAATCCCAATTTATGTTAACTTAAATATTGTCTAATTATGCAAAAATGTCTTATCAAATATTCAAACCGTTTTTTAAATATAAATAAATACTAATAATAATGATTTCAAAGCAAGTTATCCATCAAGTTGTGCAATGTAAAAGTAGCAATAGATTTCATGGTAAAATTGTGACATTTAGTAGTACTTTTTTTTTACTGTAATAAACTGTGGTGCCGTTTTGGCATTTACAGTAATACACAGAAAAATATACACTTTTTGATTTGCGGTAAAAACAAACAAACTGGCAGCTCAGGTGCCAAAATTCTTGTGTAAAATTGAATTATTTTTTTTAAATTTACAGTAAAAAAAAACAAATGTCAATTTTTCAGTAAAATTCTGGCAACTGAGCTGCCTTTTTTTTTTTTTAACCATAAAAACAGCAGTACTGTTTTTCCATTTACAGTAATATACACTAAAATTTGAGGTGAAATTATTGCAAATGACCATATTTTTTTGACATTTTAGTTTAAAAAAAATCTACTAATAAAATGCATTAAAAAAATGGTGTAATAATAGTACGGTAGGAGTCTTTGTTTGTTTACTTACTACTAAAAGACAAGTTGTCTAGTATGTTCACTATTTTATTTAAGGACAAACTTGCAATAATAAACATATGTTTAATGTACCCTAAGATTTTTCGTTAAAATAAAGCCAATAATGCTTTGTTTAGAAAATTATCGAAAAGTACCGAAATACATTTTGATACCAGTACTAAAATATTGGTATCGGGACAACACTAATATGTACTCCATGTAATCGCAATTTATGTTAACTTAAATATTATGCAAAAATGTCTTATCAAACATTCAAACCATTTTTTAAATATAAATAAACAATAATAATAATGATTTCAAAGCAAGTTATCCATCAAATTGTGCTATGTAAAAGTAGCAATAGATTTCATGGTAAAATTGTGAAATTTACTGTGTTTTTTTACAGCATTTTTCTCTAAATGAAAAAAACAGTACTTTTTTTTTACTGTAATAAACTGTGGTGCCGTTTTGGCATTTACAGTAATACACCGAAAAATCTACAGTTTTTGATTTGCGGTAAAAACAAACAAACTGGCAGCTCAGGTGCCAACATTCTAGTGTAAAATTTAATTATTTTTTTTATTTACAGTAAAAAAACAAATGTACGTTTTTCAGTAAAATTCTGGCAACTGAGCTGCCTTTTTTTTTTTTTTTACCATAAAAACAGCAGGACTGTTTTTCCATTTACAGTAATATACACTACATTTACTTACTACTAAAAGACAAGTTGTCTAGTATGTTCACTATTTTATTTAAGGACAAACTTGCAATAATAAACATATGTTTAATGTACCCTAAGATTTTTCGTTAAAATAAAGCTTATAATGCAATTTTTTGGGGTTCCCTTTATTTAGAAAAGTACCCAAATACATTTTGGTACCGGTACCAAAATATTGGTATCGGGACAACACTAATCTGTACTCCACATAATCGTAAATTATGTTAACTTAAATATGGTCTAAATATGCAAAAATGTCTTATCAAACATTAAAAAAATGTTTTAAATATAATTAAATACTACTTATAATGATTTCAAAGCAAGTTATCCATCAAATTAAAAGTAGCAATAAATTTCATGGTAAAATTGTGAAATGTATTGTTTTTTATAGCATTTTTCGCTAAATTAAAAAAAACCCAGTACCGGTACTTTTTTTTTTACTGTAATAAACTGTGGTGTCGTTTTGGCATTTACAGTAATACAACGAAAAATCTGCAATTGTTGATTTGCGGTAAAAACAAACAAACTGGCAGCACAGGTGCCAATTTTTTTTTTCTAAGATTTTTTGTTAAAATAAAGCCAATAATGCAATTTTTTGTTGTCCCTTTTATTTAGAAAAGTATC
Source organism: Nerophis lumbriciformis (assembly GCF_033978685.3). Classification (NCBI taxonomy): domain Eukaryota; kingdom Metazoa; phylum Chordata; class Actinopteri; order Syngnathiformes; family Syngnathidae; genus Nerophis; species Nerophis lumbriciformis. The sequence continues at coordinate 39,485,199 of NC_084564.2, read as the reverse complement.
GAAATACATTTTGATACCGGTACTAAAATATTGGTATCGGGACAACACTAATATGTACTCCATGTAATCGCAATTTATGTTAACTTAAATATTATGCAAAAATGTCTTATCAAACATTCAAACCATTTTTTAAAAATAAATAAATACTAATAATATTGATTTCATAGCAAGTAATCCATCAAATTGTGCAATGTAAAAGTAGCAATAAATTTCATGGTAAAATTGTGAAATTTACTGTTTTTTTACAGCATTTTTCTCTAAATGAAAAAAAAAAGTACTTTTTTTTTTTTTACTGTAATAAACTGTGGTGTCGTTTTGGCATTTACAGTAATACATGGAAAAATATGCAGTTGTTGATTTGCGGTAAAACAAACAAACTGGCAGCTCAGGTGCCAACATTTTTTTGCAAAATTGCAGTTTTTTTCTAAGATTTTTTGTTAAAATAAAGCCAATAATGCAATTTTTTTGTTGTCCCCTTTATTTAGAAAAGTATCAAAATACATTTTGGTACCTGTACCAAAATATTGGTATCGGTAATCATATGTACTCCATGCAAGTTATGTTAACTTAAATATTGTCTAATTACGCAAAAATGTCTTATCAAACATTCAAACCATTTTTTAAATATAAATAAATACTAATAATAATGATTTCTAAGCAAGTTATCCATCAAATTGTGCAATGTAAAAGTAGCAATAGATTTCATGGTAAAGTTGTGACATTTACTGTGTTTTTTACAGCATTTTTCTCTAAATGAAAAAAAGCAGTACTTTTTTTTTTTTACTGTAATAAACTGTGGTGTCGTTTTGGCATTTACAGTAATACACCGAAAAATATACACTTGTTGATTTGCGGTAAAAACAAACAAACTGGCAGCTCAGGTGCCAATTTTTTTTTTTTGCAAAATTGCAGGGTTTTTTTCTAAGATTTTTTGTTTAAATAAAGCCAATAATGCAATTTTTTGTTGTCCCCTTTATTTAGAAAAGTATCGAAAAGTAGCGAAATACATTTTGGTACCGGTACTAAAATATTGGTATCGGGACAACACTAATATGTACTCCATGTAATCCCAATTTATGTTAACTTAAATATTGTCTAATTATGCAAAAATGTCTTATCAAATATTCAAACCGTTTTTTAAATATAAATAAATACTAATAATAATGATTTCAAAGCAAGTTATCCATCAAATTGTGCAATGTAAAAGTAGCAATAGATTTCATGGTAAAATTGTGACATTTAGCAGTACTTTTTTTTTTTACTGTAATAAACTGTGGTGTCGTTTTGGCATTTACAGTAATACACCGAAAAATATACACTTGTTGATTTGCAATAAAAACAAACAAACTGGCAGCTCAGGTGCCAAAATTCTAGTGTAAAATTGAATTTTTTAAATTTAATTTACAGTAAAAAACTAATGTACATTTTTCAGTAAAATTCTGGCAACTGAGCTGCCTTTTTTTTTTTTTTTACCATAAAAACAGCAGTACTGTTTTTCCAATTACAGTAATATACACAAAAATTTAAGGTGAAATTATTGCAACTGACCATATTTTTTTGACATTTTAGTTTTAAAAAAATCTACTAATAAAATGCATTAAAAAATGGTGTAATAATAGTACGGTAGGAGCCTTTGTTTGTTTACTTACTACTAAAAGACAAGTTGTCTAATATGTTCACTATTTTATTTAAGGACAAACTTGCAATAATAAACATATGTTTAATGTACCCTAAGATTTTTCGTTAAAATAAAGCCAATAATGACATTTATTGTGGTCCCCTTTGTTTAGAAAAGTATCGAAAAGTACCGAAATACATTTTAATACCGGTACTAAAATATTGGTATCGGGACAACACTAATATGTACTCCATGTAATCGCAAATTATGTTAACTTAAATATGGTCTAATTATGCAAAAATGTCTTATCAAACATTTAAAAAATGTTTAAATATAATTAAACACTAATAATAATGATTTCAAAGCAAGTTATCCATCAAATTAAAAGTAGCAATACATTTCATGGTAAAATTGTGAAATTTACTGTGTTTTTTTACAGCATTTTTCTCTAAATGAAAAAAAACAGTACTTTTTTTTTTTACTGTAATAAACTGTGGTGCCGTTTTGGCATTTACAGTAATACACAGAAAAATATACACTTGTTGATTTGCGGTAAAAACAAACAAACTGGCAGTTCTGGTGCCAAATTTTTTTTTGCAAAATTGCATTTTTTTTCTAAGATTTTTCGTTAAAATAAAGCCAATAATGCAATTTTTTTGTTGTCCCCTTTATTTAGAAAAGTATCAAAATACATTTTGGTACCTGTACCAAAATATTGGTATCGGTAATCATATGTACTCCATGCAAGTTATGTTAACTTAAATATTGTCTAATTACGCAAAAATGTCTTATCAAACATTCAAACCATTTTTTAAATATAAATAAACACTAATAATAATGATTTCTAAGCAAGTTATCCATCAAGTTGTGCAATGTAAAAGTAGCAATAGATTTCATGGTAAAGTTGTGACATTTACTGTGTTTTTTTACTGTAATAAACTGTGGTGCCGTTTTGGCATTTACAGTAATACACCGAAAAATATACACTTGTTGATTTGCGGTAAAAACAAACAAACTGGCAGCTCAGGTGCCAAAATTTTAGTGTAAAATTGCAGTTATTTTTTATTTACAGTAAAAAACAAATGTACATTTTCCAGTAAAATTCTGGCAACTGAGCTGCCTTTTTTTTTTTTTTTACCATAAAAACAGCAGTACTGTTTTTCCATTTACAGTAATATACACTAAAATTTAAGGTGAAATTATTGCAGCCGACCATATTTTTTTTCTAAGATTTTTCGTTAAAATAAAGCCAATAATGCAATTTTTTTGTTGTCCCCTTTATTTAGAAAAGTATCAAAATACATTTTGGTACCTGTACCAAAATATTGGTATCGGTAATCATATGTACTCCATGCAAGTTATGTTAACTTAAATATTGTCTAATTATGCAAAATTGTCTTATCAAACATTCAAACCATTTTTTAAATAGAAATAAACAATAATAATAATGATTTCAAAGCAAGTTATCCATCAAATTGTGCAATGTAAAAGTAGCAATAGATTTCATGGTAAAATTGTGACATTTATTGTGTTTTTTACAGCATTTTTCTCTAAATGAAAAAAAGCAGTACTTTTTTTTACTGTAATAAGCTGAGGTGTCGTTTTGGCATTTACAGTAATACACAGAAAAATATACACTTGTTGATTTGCGGTAAAAACAAACAAACTGGCAGCTCAGGTGCCAAAATTCTAGTGTAAAATTGATTTTTTTTTTCATTTACCGTAAAAAAACAAATGTCAATTTTTCAGTAAAATTCTGGCAACTGAGCTGCCTTTTTTTTTTTTACCATAAAAACAGCAGTACTGTTTTTCCATTTACAGAATATACACAAAAATTTAAGGTGAAATTATTGCAACTGACCATATTTTTTTGACATTTTAGTTTAAAAAAAATCTACTAATAAAATGCATTAAAAAATGGTGTAATAATAGTACGGTAGGAGTCTTTGTTTGTTTACTTACTACTAAAAGACAAGTTGTCTAGTATGTTCACTATTTTATTTAAAGACAAACTTGCAATAATAAACATATGTTTAATGTACCCTAAGATTTTTTGTTAAAATAAAGCCAATAATGACATTTATTGTGGTTCCCTTTGTTTAGAAAAGTATCGAAAAGTACCGAAATACATTTTGGTACCGGGACCACACTAATATGTACTCCACATAATCGCAAATTATGTTCGCTTAAATATTGTCTAATTATGTAAAAATGTCTTATCAAACATTCAAACCATTTTATAAATAGAAATAAATACTAATAATAACGATTTCTAAGCAAGTTATCCATCAAATTGTGCAATGTAAAAGTAGCAATAGATTTCATGGTAAAATTGTGAAATTTACTGTGGTTTTTACAGCATTTTTCTCTAAATGAAAAAATACTGTACATTTTTTTACTGTAATAAGCTGAGGTGTCGTTTTGGCATTTACAGTAAGACACCGAAAAATATACACTTTTTGATTTGCGGTAAAAACAAAGAAACTGGCAGCTCAGGTGCCAAAATTCTAATGTAAAATTTAATTATTTTTTGTAAATTTACAGTAAAAAAAAACTAATGTGCATTTTTCAGTAAAATTCTGGCAACTGAGCTGCCTTTTTTTTTTTTTTTACCATAAAAACAGCAGGACTGTTTTTCCATTTACAGTAATATACACTACATTTTGAGGTGAAATTATTGCAAATGACCATATTTTTTTGACATTTTAGTTCTAAAAAAATCTAATAAGGTAGGAGCCTTTGTTTGTTTACTTACTACTAAAAGACAAGTTGTCTAGTATGTTCACTATTTTATTTAAGGACAAACTTGCAATAATAAACATATGTTTAATGTACCCTAAGATTTTTCGTTAAAATAAAGCTTATAATGCAATTTTTTGGGGTTCCCTTTATTTAGAAAAGTACCCAAATACATTTTGGTACCGGTACCAAAATATTGGTATCGGGACAACACTAATATGTACTTCATGTAATCGCAAATTATGTTAACTTAAATATGTTCTAATTATGCAAAAATGTCTTATCAAACATTAAAAAAATGTTTAAATATAATTAAACACTAATAATAATGATTTCAAAGCAAGTTATCCATCAAATTAAAAGTAGCAATATATTTCATGGTAAAATTGTGAAATTTACTGTGGTTTTTTTACAGCATTTTTCTCTAAATGAAAAAAAAAAGTACTTTTTTTTTTTTTTTTTTACTGTAATAAACTGTGGTGCTGTTTTGGCATTTACAGTAATACACCGAAAAATCTACAGTTTTTGATTTGCGGTAAAAACAAACAAACTGGCAGCTCAGGTGCCAACATTCTAGTGTAAAATTTAATTATTTTTTTTATTTACAGTAAAAAAACAAATGTACGTTTTTCAGTAAAATTCTGGCAACTGAGCTGCCTTTTTTTTTTTTTTACCATAAAAACAGCAGGACTGTTTTTCCATTTACAGTAATATACACTACATTTTGAGGTGAAATTATTGCAAATGACCATATTTTTTTGACATTTTAGTTCTAAAAAAATCTAATAAGGTAGGAGCCTTTGTTTGTTTACTTACTACTAAAAGACAAGTTGTCTAGTATGTTCACTATTTTATTTAAGGACAAACTTACAATAAGAAACATATGTTTAATGTACCCTAAGATTTTTTGTTAAAATAAAGCTAATAATGCCATTTTTTGTGGTTCCCTTTGTTTAGAAAAGTTTCAAAATACATTTTGATACCAGTACTAAAATATTGGTATCGGGACAACACTAATATGTACTCCATGTAATCGCAAATTATGTTAACTTAAATATTGTCTAATTATGCAAAAATGTCTTATCAAACATTCAAACCATTTTTTAAATATAAATAAACAATAATAATAATGATTTCTAAGCAAGTTATCTATCAAATTGTGCAATGTAAAAGTAGCAATAGATTTCATGGTAAAGTTGTGACATTTACTGTGTTTTTTACAACATTTTTCTCTAAATGAAAAAAAGCAGTACTTTTTTTTACTGTAATAAACTGTGGTGCCGTTTTGGCATTTACAGTAATACACAGAAAAATATACACTTGTTGATTTGCGGTAAAAACAAACAAACTGGCAGCTCAGGTGCCAACATTCTAGTGTAAAATTTAATTATTTTTTTTATTTACAGTAAAAAAACAAATGTACGTTTTTCAGTAAAATTCTGGCAACTGAGCTGCCTTTTTTTTTTTTTTACCATAAAAACAGCAGGACTGTTTTTCCATTTACAGTAATACACACTAAAATTTGAGGTGGAATTATTGCAAATGACCATATTTTTTTGACATTTTAGTTTAAAAAAAAATCTACTAATAAAATGCATTAAAAAATGGTGTAATAATAGTACGGTAGGAGCCTTTGTTTGTTTACTTACTACTAAAAGACAAGTTGTCTAGTATGTTCACTATTTTATTTAAGGACAAACTTGCAATAATAAACATATGTTTAATGTACCCTAAGATTTTTTGTTAAAATAAAGCTAATAATGCCATTTTTTGTGGTTCCCTTTATTTAGAAAAGTATCGAAATTCATTTTGGTACCGGTACCAAAATATTGGTATCCGGACAACACTAATATGTAGTCCACATAATCGCAAATTATGTTAACTTAAATATGGTCTAATTATGCAAAAATGTCTTATCAAACATTAAAAAAATGTTTTAAATATAATTAAATACTACTAATAATGATTTCAAATCATGTTATCCATCAATTTAAAAGTAGCAATAAATTTCATGGTAAAATTGTGAAATTTACTGTGTTTTTTTACAGCATTTTTCTCTAAATTAAAAAAAACAGTACTTTTTTTTTTTACTGTAATAAACTGTGGTGCCGTTTTGGCATTTACAGTAATACACAGAAAAATATACACTTGTTGATTTGCGGTAAAAACAAACAAACTGGCAGCTCAGGTGCCAATTTTTTTTTTGCAAAATTGCAGTTTTTTCTAAGATTTTTTGTTAAAATAAAGCCAATAATGCAATTTTTTGTTGTCCCTTTTATTTAGAAAAGTATCGAAATACGTTTTGGTACCGGTACTAAAATATTGGTATCGGGACAACACTAATATGTACTCCATGTAATCCCAATTTATGTTAACTTAAATATTGTCTAATTATGCAAAAATGTCTTATCAAATATTCAAACCGTTTTTTAAATATAAATAAATACTAATAATAATGATTTCAAAGCAAGTTATCCATCAAGTTGTGCAATGTAAAAGTAGCAATAGATTTCATGGTAAAATTGTGACATTTAGCAGTACTTTTTTTTTACTGTAATAAACTGTGGTGTCGTTTTGGCATTTACAGTAATACACCGAAAAATATACACTTGTTGATTTGCGGTAAAAACAAACAAACTGGCAGCTCAGGTGCCAAAATTCTAGTGTAAAATTGATTTTTTTTTCCATTTACCGTAAAAAAACAAATGTCAATTTTTCAGTAAAATTCTGGCAACTGAGCTGCCTTTTTTTTAACCATAAAAACAGCAGTACTGTTTTTCCATTTACAGTAATATACACTAAAATTTAAGGTGAAATTATTGCAACTGACCATATTTTTTTGACATTTTAGTTTAAAAAAAATCTACTAATAAAATGCATTAAAAAAATGGTGTAATAATAGTACGGTAGGAGTCTTTGTTTGTTTACTTACTACTAAAAGACAAGTTGTCTAGTATGTTCACTATTTTATTTAAGGACAAACTTGCAATAATAAACATATGTTTCATGTACCCTAAGATTTTTCGTTAAAATAAAGCCAATAATGACATTTATTGTGGTTCCCTTTGTTTAGAAAAATATCGAAAAGTACCGAAATACATTTTGGTACCGGTACTAAAATACTGGTATCGGGACAACACTAATATGTAGTCCATGTAATCGCAAATTATGTTAACTTAAATATGGTCTAATTATGCAAAAATGTCTTATCAAACATTAAAAAAAATGTTTAAATATAATTAAATACTACTAATAATGATTTCAAAGCAAGTTATCCATCAAATTAAAAGTAGCAATAAATTTCATGGTAAAATTGTGAAATGTATTGTTTTTTACAGCATTTTTCTCTAAATAAAAAAAAAAACAGTACTTTTTTTTTTTTACTGTAATAAACTGTGGTGCCGTTTTGGCATTTACAGTAATACAACGAAAAATCTGCAATTGTTGATTTGCGGTAAAAACAAACAAACTGGCAGCTCAGGTGCCAATTTTTTTTTTGCAAAATTGCAGTTTTTTTTCTTAGATTTTTTGTTAAAATAAAGCCAATAATGCAATTTTTTGTTGTCCCTTTTATTTAGAAAAGTATCGAAATACATTTTGGTACCAGTACCAAAATATTGGTATCGGGACAACACTAATATGTACTCCATGTAATCCCAATTTATGTTAACTTAAATATTGTCTAATTATGCAAAAATGTCTTATCAAATATTCAAACCGTTTTTTAAATATAAATAAATACTAATAATAATGATTTCAAAGCAAGTTATCCATCAAATTGTGCAGTGTAAAAGTAGCAATAGATTTCATGGTAAAATTGTGACATTTAGCAGTACTTTTTTTTTACTGTAATAAACTGTGGTGTCGTTTTGGCATTTACAGTAATACACAGAAAAATATACACTTGTTGATTTGCGGTAAAAACAAAGAAACTGGCAGCTCAGGTGCCAAAATTCTAGTGTAAAATTGATTTTTTTTTATTTAATTTACAGTAAAAAACTAATGTACATTTTTCAGTAAAATTCTGGCAACTGAGCTGCCTTTTTTTTTTTTTTTTACCATAAAAACAGCAGTACTGTTTTTCCAATTACAGTAATATACACAAAAATTTAAGGTGAAATTATTGCAACTGACCAAATTTTTTTGACATTTTAGTTTAAAAAAAATCTACTAATAAAATGCATTAAAAAATGGTGTAATAATAGTACGGTAGGAGCCTTTGTTTGTTTACTTACTACTAAAAGACAAGTTGTCTAATATGTTCACTATTTTATTTAAGGACAAACTTGCAATAATAAACATATGTTTAATGTACCCTAAGATTTTTCGTTAAAATAAAGCCAATAATGACATTTATTGTGGTCCCCTTTGTTTAGAAAAGTATCGAAAAGTACCGAAATACATTTTAATACCGGTACTAAAATATTGGTATCGGGACAACACTAATATGTACTCCATGTAATCGCAAATTATGTTAACTTAAATATGGTCTAATTATGCAAAAATGTCTTATCAAACGTTTAAAAAATGTTTAAATATAATTAAACACTAATAATAATTATTTCAAAGCAAGTTATCCATCAAATTAAAAGTAGCAATAAATTTCATGGTAAAGTTGTGACATTTACTGTGTTTTTTTTACAGCATTTTTCTCTAAATGACAAAAAACAGTACTTTTTTTTTTTTTACTGTAATAAACTGTGGTGTCGTTTTGGCATTTACAGTAATACAACGAAAAATCTGCAATTGTTGATTTGCGGTAAAAACAAACAAACTGGCAGCTCAGGTGCCAATTTTTTTTTTTGCAAAATTGCAGTTTTTTTTCTTAGATTTTTTGTTAAAATAAAGCCAATAATGCAATTTTTTGTTGTCCCTTTTATTTAGAAAAGTATCGAAATACATTTTGGTACCGGTACTAAAATATTGGTATCGGGACAACACTAATATGTACTCCATGTAATCCCAATTTATGTTAACTTAAATATTGTCTAATTATGCAAAAATGTCTTATCAAATATTCAAACCGTTTTTTAAATATAAATAAATACTAATAATAATGATTTCAAAGCAAGTTATCCATCAAGTTGTGCAATGTAAAAGTAGCAATAGATTTCATGGTAAAATTGTGACATTTAGCAGTACTTTTTTTTTACTGTAATAAACTGTGGTGTCGTTTTGGCATTTACAGTAATACACCGAAAAATATACACTTGTTGATTTGCAATAAAAACAAACAAACTGGCAGCTCAGGTGCCAAAATTCTAGTGTAAAATTGAATTTTTTAAATTTAATTTACAGTAAAAAACTAATGTACATTTTTCAGTAAAATTCTGGCAACTGAGCTGCCTTTTTTTTTTTTTTTTACCATAAAAACAGCAGTACTGTTTTTCCAATTACAGTAATATACACAAAAATTTAAGGTGAAATTATTGCAACTGACCAAATTTTTTTGACATTTTAGTTTTAAAAAAATCTACTAATAAAATGCATTAAAAAATGGTGTAATAATAGTACGGTAGGAGCCTTTGTTTGTTTACTTACTACTAAAAGACAAGTTGTCTAGTATGTTCACTATTTTATTTAAGGACAAACTTGCAATAATAAACATATGTTTCATGTACCCTAAGATTTTTCGTTAAAATAAAGCCAATAATGACATTTATTGTGGTCCCCTTTGTTTAGAAAAGTATCGAAAAGTACCGAAATACATTTTGATACCGGTACTAAAATATTGGTATCGGGACAACACTAATATGTACTCCATGTAATCGCAAATTATGTTAACTTAAATATGGTCTAATTATGCAAAAATGTCTTATCAAACATTTAAAAAATGTTTAAATATAATTAAACACTAATAATAATTATTTCAAAGCAAGTTATCCATCAAATTAAAAGTAGCAATAAATTTCATGGTAAAATTGTGAAATTTACTGTGGTTTTTTTACAGCATTTTTCTCTAAATGAAAAAAAAAAAAGTACTTTTTTTTTTTTTTTTACTGTAATAAACTGTGGTGCCGTTTTGGCATTTACAGTAATACACCGAAAAATCTACAGTTTTTGATTTGCGGTAAAAACAAACAAACTGGCAGCTCAGGTGCCAACATTCTAGTGTAAAATTTAATTATTTTTTTTATTTACAGTAAAAAACCAAATGTACGTTTTTCAGTAAAATTCTGGCAACTGAGCTGCCTTTTTTTTTTTTACCATAAAAACAGCAGTACTGTTTTTCCATTTACAGTAATATACACTACATTTTGAGGTGAAATTATTGCAAATGACCATATTTTTTTGACATTTTAGTTTAAAAAAAAATCTTCCAATAAAATGCATTAAAAAAATGGTGTAATAATAGTACGGGAGGAGCCTTTGTTTGTTTACTTACTACTAAAAGACAAGTTGTCTAGTATGTTCACTATTTTATTTAAGGACAAACTTGCAATAATAAACATATGTTTCATGTACCCTAAGATTTTTTGTTAAAATAAAGCTAATAATGCCATTTTTTGTGGTTCCCTTTATTTAGAAAAGTATCGAAATACATTTTGGTACCGGTACCAAAATATTGGTATCCGGACAACACTAATATGTAGTCCACATAATCGCAAATTATGTTAACTTAAATATGGTCTAATTATGCAAAAATGTCTTATCAAACATTAAAAAAAATGTTTAAATATAATTAAACACTAATAATAATGATTTCAAAGCAAGTTATCCATCAAATTAAAAGTAGCAATATATTTCATGGTAAAATTGTGAAATTTACTGTGGTTTTTTTACAGCATTTTTCTCTAAATGAAAAAAAAAGTTTTTTTTTTTTTTTTTTTTTACTGTAATAAACTGTGGTGCCGTTTTGGCATTTACAGTAATACACCGAAAAATCTACAGTTTTTGATTTGCGGTAAAAACAAACAAACTGGCAGCTCAGGTGCCAACATTCTAGTGTAAAATTTAATTATTTTTTTTATTTACAGTAAAAAAACAAATGTACGTTTTTCAGTAAAATTCTGGCAACTGAGCTGCCTTTTTTTTTTTTTTTTACCATAAAAACAGCAGGACTGTTTTTCCATTTACAGTAATATACACTACATTTTGAGGTGAAATTATTGCAAATGACCATATTTTTTTTGACATTTTAGTTTAAAAAAAATCTACTAATAAAATGCATTTAAAAAATGGTGTAATAATAGTACGGTAGGAGCCTTTGTTTGTTTACTTACTACTAAAAGACAAGTTGTCTAGTATGTTCACTATTTTATTTAAGGACAAACTTGCAATAATAAACATATGTTTAATGTACCCTAAGATTTTTCGTTAAAATAAAGCTTATAATGCAATTTTTTGTGGTTCCCTTTATTTAGAAAAGTACCCAAATACATTTTGGTACCGGTACCAAAATATTGGTATCGGGACAACACTAATATGTACTTCATGTAATCGCAAATTATGTTAACTTAAATATGTTCTAATTATGCAAAAATGTCTTATCAAACATTAAAAAAATGTTTAAATATAATTAAACACTAATAATAATGATTTCAAAGCAAGTTATCCATCAAATTAAAAGTAGCAATATATTTCATGGTAAAATTGTGAAATTTACTGTGGTTTTTTTACAGCATTTTTCTCTAAATGAAAAAAAAAAGTACTTTTTTTTTTTTTTTACTGTAATAAACTGTGGTGCCGTTTTGGCATTTACAGTAATACACCGAAAAATCTACAGTTTTTGATTTGCGGTAAAAACAAACAAACTGGCAGCTCAGGTGCCAACATTCTAGTGTAAAATTTAATTATTTTTTTTATTTACAGTAAAAAAAACAAATGTACGTTTTTCAGTAAAATTCTGGCAACTGAGCTGCCTTTTTTTTTTTTTTTACCATAAAAACAGCAGTACTGTTTTTCCATTTACAGTAATATACACTACATTTTGAGGTGAAATTATTGCAAATGACCATATTTTTTTGACATTTTAGTTCTAAAAAAATCTAATAAGGTAGGAGCCTTTGTTTGTTTACTTACTACTAAAAGACAAGTTGTCTAGTATGTTCACTATTTTATTTAAGGACAAACTTGCAATAATAAACATATGTTTAATGTACCCTAAGATTTTTTGTTAAAATAAAGCTAATAATGCCATTTTTTGTGGTTCCCTTTGTTTAGAAAAGTTTCGAAATACATTTTGATACTGGTACCAAAATATTGGTATCGGGACAACACTAATATGTACTCCATGTAATCGCAAATTATGTTAACTTAAATATTGTCTAATTATGCAAAAATGTCTTATCAAACATTCAAACCATTTTTTAAATAGAAATAAACAATAATAATAATGATTTCAAAGCAAGTTATCCATCAAATTGTGCAATGTAAAAGTAGCAATAGATTTCATGGTAAAATTGTGAAATTTACTGTGTTTTTTTACAGCATTTTTCTCTAAATGAAAAAAGCAGTACTTTTTTTTACTGTAATAAACTGTGGTGCCGTTTTGGCATTTACAGTAATACACCGAAAAATATACACTTGTTGATTTGCGGTAAAAACAAACAAACTGGCAGCTCAGGTGCCAAAATTCTAGTGTAAAATTGAATTTTTTTTTTCATTTACCGTTAAAAAAACAAATGTCAATTTTTCAGTAAAATTCTGGCAACTGAGCTGCCTTTTTTTTTTTACCATAAAAACAGCAGTACTGTTTTTCCATTTACAGTAATATACACTACATTTTGAGGTGAAATTATTGCAAATGACCATATTTTTTTGACATTTTAGTTTAAAAAAAATCTACTAATAAAATGCATTAAAAAAATGGTGTAATAATAGTACGGTAGGAGTCTTTGTTTGTTTACTTACTACTAAAAGACAAGTTGTCTAGTATGTTCACTATTTTATTTAAGGACAAACTTGCAATAATAAACATATGTTTCATGTACCCTAAGATTTTTCGTTAAAATAAAGCCAATAATGACATTTATTGTGGTTCCCTTTATTTAGAAAAGTACCGAAAAGTAACGAAATGCACTTTGGTACCGGTACCAAAATATTGGTATCGGGACAACACTAATATGTACTCCATGTAATCGCAAATTATGTTCGCTTAAATATTGTCTAATTACGCAAAAATGTCTTATCAAACATTCAAACCGTTTTTTTAATATAATTGAATACTAATAATAATGATTTTTAAGCAAGTTATCCATCAAATTAAAAGTAGCAATAAATTTCATGGTAAAATTGTGAAATTTACTGTGTTTTTTACAGCATTTTTCTCTAAATGAAAAAAAAAACAGTCCTTTTTTTTTTTACTGCAATAGCAAAAGCAATACTTTTTTTTACTGTAATAAACTGTGGTGCTGTTTTGGCATTTACAGTAATACACTGAAAAATATGCAGTTGTTGATTTGCCAAAATTTCAGTGTAAAATTGCTTTTTTTTTTTTTATTTACAGTAAAAAAACTAATATAAATTTTTCAGTAAAATTCTGGCAACTGAGCTGCCTTTTTTTTTTTAACCATAAAAACAGCAGTACTGTTTTTCCATTTACAGTAATATACACTAAAATTTGAGGTGAAATTATTGCAAATGACAATATTTTTTTGAAATTTTAGTTTTAAAATAATCTACTAATAAAATGCATTAAAAAATTGTGTAATAATAGTAATCAATCCTATCCAATCCACTTTATTTATACAGCACACTTAAACAACAGAAATGTTTCCAAAGTGCTGCACAACAATATTAAAAACAATATTCAAATATTATCCTTAGCTCCACCAATGACTGAATCAAAACAAAAAAATAAATAAATATAAAACCAATAGAATAAAATAGAAAAGAATGGACTTTATTGTCATTATTTTTTGCATATAACGAGATTAAGGACTCCAATTTAAGGTGCGGTAGTGGCAACAAATATGGGGTAAAAATAAATAAATAATAAAATAAAATAAATTACACAACAGGCAATAAAGAAGAAAAAAAACAACTAACAATTGAAGTAAACAGAGTACTATCAAATAAAAATAATAAGCAATCCTGTACAATATACAAATCACTATAGAAATACAAAAATAAATAAATAAAATATAAAACCAATATAAAAATAAATAAATAAAATATAAAACCAATATAAAAATAAATAAATAAAATATAAAACCAATATAAAAATAAATATGATTAAAAAACGATTTTAAAGGGTAAAACCAATTAAAACAATAAATAGAAATCAACATTTTAAAAACACCGAGGACCACAGAGGACCACACAACTCACTGTTAGAAGCGGCCCTCTGGGGCCAAACATAACTGCGATGTGGCCCAGACGTTGACGCCTCCGCATTAGATGTTTATTTGGAACATGTATACTATTTGAGTATGATGCATCACATATGTTCATTTTTCTTTACAACATGTTTGAAAGGGAGTAGGGAAAAGCAGAGCTTATTTAAGCCGACCCCTTTTCTACATCATAGCGATTCCAGTACTAACACATGTTGGCTTGTGCAGCTGTTCCTATTGTTGTGACACGAATGTTTGTGTTGTTGTTGTTGTTTTGTTCCATCAAGGATCCCCCTTACTTTAATGTGAGGCCTGGGGGGGAGTACCGTCAGGAGGCCGGGAGAGAGTTAGTAATCCCCTGTGCTGCTTCTGGAGACCCCGATATTCCAAGTATCACTTGGAGAAAGGTGCAATTCTATTATATTGTTCGATTGTATTACACAAAATAATCCAACTTTTGCAATATTGGGATTTTATTCACAATGACTTTATTTGTAGACAATTGTTTGACTATTTGAGTGCAGTACAAGCCAAAAGTTTGGACACACCTTCTCATTCAATGTGTTTTCTTTATTTTCATGACTATTTACCGTATTTTCCGCACTATAAGGCGCACCGGATTATTAGCCGCACCTTCAATGAATTACATATTTCATAACTTTGTCCACCAATAAGCCGCCCCGGATTATAAGCCGCGCCTACGCTGCGCTAAAGGGAATGTCAAAAAAACAGTCAGATAGTTCAGTCAAACTTTAATAATATATTAAAAACCAGCGTTCTAACAACTCTGTCCCAAAATGTACGCAAATGTGCAATCACAAACATAGTAAAATTCAAAATGGTGTAGAGCAATAAATAGCAACATAATGTTGCTCGAACGTTAATGTCACAACACACAAAATAAACATAGCGCTCACCTTCTGAAGTTATTCTTCATTCGTAAATCCTTCGAATTCTTCGTCTTCGGTGTCCGAATTGAAAAGTTGCGCAAGCGTGGGATCCAAAATGGCCGGTTCCGTCTCGTCGAAGTCATCGGAGTCAGTGTCGCTGTTGTTGTCCTGTAGTTCTGTGAATCCTGCCTTCCGGAAAGCTCGGACCACAGTTGTGACCGAAACTATCTGCCCAGGCATTTACGATCCACTGGCAGATGTTGGCGTATGTCGACCGGCGCTGTCTGCCCGTCTTAGTGAAGGTGTGTTCGCCTTCGGAGCTGTGTGAAAAAAGCCACCCGGCCTCTTCGCGTAAACTTCCCTTAACCACTCGCTCATCTTTTCTTCATCCATCCATCCCTTCGAGTTAGCTTTTATGATGACGCCGGCTGGAAAGGTCTCTTTTGGCAAGGTCTTCCTTTTGAATATCACCATGGGTGGAAGTTAGCATGGCAAGCTAGAACCACAGTGAAGGATGACTTCTCATTCCCTGTGGAGCGAATATTCACCGTACGTGCTCCCGTTCCACAGTGCGGTTCACAGGAATATCAGTTGCTGTGAAATACGGTAGTAATCCGTGTGCGGATGGAGAGATTGCGTCTTTTTATGAACCGGATCCTTGTCGCTTAGTAGGAGCCATTTTGTGGTCTTTACAGATGTAAACAGGAAATGAAACGTACGGTGATATCCGCGCGTTTTTTCTTCTTCTTCCGGGGGCGGGTGGTTGCTTACAGTAGAAGAAGAAGCGCTTCCTGTTCTATGGGGGCGGGTGCTTTCCTTGGCGGTTGCTTGCGTAGAAGAAGAAGCGCTTCCTGTTCTACCGGGAAAAAAGATGGCGGCTGTTTACCGAAGTTGCGAGATCGAAACTTTATGAAAATGAATCGTAATAAAGCGCACCGGGTTATAAGGCGCACTGTCAGCTTTTGAGAAAATGTGTGGTTTTTAGGTGCGCCTTATAGTGCGGAAAATACGGTACATTGTAGATTGTCACATCGAAACTATGAATGAACATATGTGGCGTACTTAACAAAAAAATGTGAAATGTATCTAAGTTATCACAAAACTTTGTGTTTCAATGAGTTCCCGGCGAGAGGACAAAAGCTGTCTTTGCTCCTACCAAGCAAAAGGCTTGTAAAACTCCACCGTGTAGGATGGGAAGCGACATGAAGGTGTCGGTTTCTTTGATGTATTGTAATCCACATGAACATTTTGTCTTGACCCGAGATCTACAAAGCGCAGAGGAAGCAGGACCTGACTCCCTTCCAGGCACCTTTTCTTTGAACTGTTTTGTGACCAAAGGCAGCGGCTGTTTACGACCCCCTTCCTTTAGAAACAACTGTTGCCATGTAATCAGGGAAAGTCCAAATAAAAGAAGAGACGTACAATCTTTCGTCAGAGCATAGTGGGAGACTGTACAAGAGTACAGCCCAGAATTTTCTCCTCAATTGGAATTATGTCTCTCTTTAATTCCTTACTTCTTTGTCTGTTTAATAGATATCAGTGTTTGAACCTGACAGGTTCAAACACCGATAGACAAGCCAAGAAGCAAAGGAATCAAACAGACCGAGCTCATGAGGAGAGCGCATGTGTGCCTGCACCCTCGTACAGCGTCACCCCACCGCTCTGAGGAGGGAGCTTCACGCCTCCTCATTTATTTGGGCATTTCCTGATTACATGAAGGTGTCAGTTTCTTTGATGTATTGTAATCCACATGAACATTTTGTCTTGACCCGAGATCTACAAAGCGCAGAGGAAGCAGGACCTGGCTCCCTTCCAGGCACCTTTTCTTTGAACTGTTTTGTGACCAAAGGCAGCGGCTGTTTACGACCCCCTTCCTCTGGAAACAGCTGTTGCCATGTAATCAGGGAAAGTCCAAATAAATAGAAGAGACGTACAATCTTTCGTCAGAGCGTGGTGGGAGACTGTACAAGAGTACAGCCCAGAATTTCCTCCTCAATTGGAATTATGTCTCTCTTTAATTCCTTACTTCTTTGTCTGTTTAATAGATATCAGTGTTTGAACCTGACAGGTTCAAACACCGATAGACAAGACAAGAAGCAAAGGAATCAAACAGAGACAGGATTCAATCGACCTCATGAGGAGAGCGTATGTGTGCCTGCACCCTCGTACGGCGTCACCACACCGCTCTGAAGAGGGAGCTTCACGCCTCCTCATTTATTTGGGCATTTCCTGATTACATGGCTGCAGCTGTTTCTAAGGGGAGGGGGTCATAAACAGCTGCCGCACTCGGTCATAAACAGTTTAACCCTCTCAGTGGCCTAGTGGTTAGAGTGTCCGCCCTGAGATCGGTAGGTTGTGAGTTCAAACCCCGGCCGAGTCATACCAAAGACTATAAAAATGGAACCCATTGCCTCCCTGCTTGGCACTCAGCATCAAGGGTTGGAATTGGGGGTTAAATCACCAAAATGATTCCCGGGCGCGGCCACTGCTGCTGCCCACTGCTCCCCTCACCTCCCAGGGGGTGATCAAGGGTGATGGGTCAAATGCAGAGAATAATTTCGCCACACCTAGTGTGTGTGTGACAATCATTGGTACTTTAACTTTAACTTTAACTTTAAAGAAAAGGTGCCCAGGTCTGCTCCCTCTCTGCTTTGTAAATCTCGGGTCATGACAAGGTCTTCCTGTGGCTGTCCAATAGATCAGGGAAACCGACACCTCCACGTCGCATCCCAGCGCACACATTGGAGTTTTACAAGCGGTTGGCCTTTTGCTTGATAAGAACAAAGACGGCTTTTGTCTTCTCGCAGGGCAGCCTGAACTCATGGGAACACAAGTTGTGTGATAACTTACATACAATTATTCTGACATTTTATATTCTAGTTTCTTCAAAATAACCACCTTTTGCTCCGATTACTGCTTTGCACACTCTTGGCATTCTCTCCATGAGCTTCAATCACACCTGTGAAGTGAAAACCCTTTCAGGTGACCACCTCTTGAAGCTCATGGAGAGAACGCCAAGAGTGTGCAAGGCAGTAATCAGAGCAAAGGGTGGCTATTTTGAAGAAACTAGAATATAAAACATGTTTTCAGTTATTTCACCTTTTTTTTTGTGAAGTACATAACTCCACATAGAGACTTAAAGAGGGACTTCCTTTTATTGTCAGTCAAATTTGAACTTTACAGTCCAGATAAGAACGAAATGTCGTTGCATAAACTCGTTGTAGTGCAGGATAAAAGAGCAATAAGGTGCAGATATAAATACATAGATTACTGTACAGATACATTTATTGCACTTTTGCAATATATTTATCTTGCAAAAGATAAATATATTGCAAATATATTTGATATATATATATATATATATATATATATATATATGTATGTGTGGGAAAAAAAAATCACAAGACTACTTCATCTCTACAGGCCTGTTTCATGAAGGGTTCCCTCAATCATCAGGAGATTTTAATGGGAGCATTCACATACCATGGTTTATATAGGGCACAGAGTGGGTGGGTACAGGCTGGCGTAGGGGCGTGGTGATTGGCTCATGTGTTACCTAGGAGGTGTTTCCGTCTGTGGCGGCATGCTGATACAATTTCGCTGCGCTTGTTGAGGGATGACAGGTCTGGACGGTATATAATAAACAGTTTCGACCCCCGGACAGAGCGACCCCAAAACCAACAAAGGCTGCAACTGCCGCAAGAAACCTGATTGCCCTCTCAACGGGGGATGCTTACAAACATCAGTTGTTTACCAATCTAAGGTAACACGCAAGGACATTAACACATCCGACACATATGTAGGATTAACCGAGGGAGAGTTTAAAACCAGATGGAACAATCACAAGGCTTCTTTCAGGAACCAAAACCTGCGGAATACCACAGAACTCAGCAAACACATTTGGGACCTCAAAGACAATAATGTTGAATATTCAATAACATGGCAAATTCTTGCATCCAGCACACCTTACAATAGTGGTAATAAAAGATGCAACCTATGCTTGAAAGAGAAACTGTTTATTATTTACCGTCCAGACCTGTCATCCCTCAACAAGCGCAGCGAAATTGTATCAGCATGCCGCCACAGACGGAAACACCTCCTAGGTAACACATGAGCCAATCACCACGCCCCTACGCCAGCCTGTACCCACCCACTCTGTGCCCTATATAAACCATGGTATGTGAATGCTCCCATTAAAATCTCCTGATGATTGAGGGAACCCCTCATGAAACAGGCCTGTAGAGATGAAATAGTCTTGTGATTTTTTTTCCCACACATACATATATTGCGCTCTACTACGGTATCGAGCACTATTTTTTGGATAACCTTATTAAGACATATATATATATATATATATATATATATATATATATATATATATATATATATATATATATATATATATATATATATATATATATATATATATATATATATATATATTGCACATATATTTATTGCAAATAAATATATTGTGTGTTGTTTGGGGGTTCACCTCCCAGCTTTTCTGGATGAAATGAAATTCTTTTTTTCCAATCATTTTGGAACTTGCAAGCGTACTTCTTCTTCTTACTCGTCGTCGCCATGTCTCTTCTTCGTTCTTCTGCTTCGTCTCCTTCTTGTTGTGCGTGCGGTTGTGCACTGAGCTCCAAAAGCCGTCGATGTTATCGTAGCGTCCCGGAAGAGTTAGTGCTGCAAGGGATTCTGGGTATTTGTTCTGTTGTGTTTATGTTGTGTTACGGTGCGGATGTTCTCCCGAAATGTGTTTGTCGTTCTTGTTTGGTGTGGGTTCACAGTGTGGCGCGTATTTGTAACAGTGTTAACGTTGTTTATACGGCCACCTTCAGTGTGACCTGTATGGCTGTTGACCAAGTATGCCTTGCGTTATCATTAAATCAGTTAAAAGATGCAATGTATCTGCATTTCTTGACATCTTTGAGTAAAGACCATTGTTAAACCCGTCCAACGCTACATTATTATGTGACTAGGCCGGCACGCTGTTTATATGGAGGAAAAGCGGACGCCTGGACAGCATGCGGCTGTGAAGGGGTGAATTTTTCAGGTGAAGTGAAGTGAATTATATTTATATAGCGCTTTTTCTCTAGTGACTCAAAGCGCTTTACATAGTGAAACCCAATATCTAAGTTACATTTAAAGCAGTGTGGGTGGCACTGGGAGCAGGTGGGTAAAGTGTCTTGCCCAAGGACACAACGGCAGTGACTAGGATGGCGGAAGCGGGGATCGAACCCGCAACCCTCAAGTTGCTGGAACGGCCACTCTACCAACCGAGCTACACCGCCCCAGGTGAGAGAGGACGTTAAAGGCAGTGTCTTAAAGGCACGCCCCCAATGTTGTTGTCCGGGTGGAAATCGGGAGAATGGTTGCCCCGGGAGATTTTCGGGAGGGGCACTGAAATCCGGGAGTCTCCCGGGAAAATCGCGAGGGTTGGCAAGTATGACCCCCGGGAACTTGGTGCTGCTTACTATCTCCACTGCTGTGCCGTTGATGAAGAGTGGAGTGTCTTGAAGTCGACGACTATCTCCTTGGTTTTGTTGACGTTCAGGACCAGGTTGTCGGTTCTGCACCAGTCAACCAGATGTTTTGTTTCACCTCCTCCCTGTAGTCCATGTGTGTTCATTCATAGTTTGATGCCTTCAGTGACAAATCTACAATGTAAATAGTCGTGAAAATTAAGAAAATGCATTGAATGGGAAGGTGTGTCCAAACTTTTGGCCTGTACTGTATGTTCTAAGTACAAACCCCGTTTCCATATGAGTTGGGAAATTGTGTTATATGTAAATATAAACGGAATACAATTATTTGCAAATCATTTTCAACCCATATTCAGTTGAATATGCTACAAAGACAACATATTTGATGTTCAAACTCATAAACATTTTTTTTTTTTTGCAAATAATCATTAACTTTAGAATTTGATGCCAGCAACACGTGACAAAGAAGTTGGGAAAGGTGGCAATAAATACTGATAAAGTTGAGGAATGCTCATCAAACACTTATTTGGAACATCCCACAGGTGTGCAGGCTAATTGGGAACAGGTGGGTGCCATGATTGGGTATAAAAGTAGATTCCATGAAATGCTCAGTCATTCACAAACAAGGATGGGGCGAGGGTCACCACTTTGTCAACAAATGCGTGAGCAAATTGTTGAACAGTTTAAGAAAAACCTTTCTCAACCAGCTATTGCAAGAAATTTAGGGTTTTCACCATCTACAGTCTGTAATATCATCAAAGGGTTCAGAGAATCTGGAGAAATCACTGCACGTAAGCAGCTAAGCACGTGACCTTCCATCCCTCAGGCCATACTGCATCAACAAGCGACATCAGTGTGTAAAGGATATCACCACATGGGCTCAGGAACACTTCAGAAACCCACTGTCAGTAACTACAGTTGGTCGCTACATCTGTAAGTGCAAGTTAAAACTCTCCTATGCAAGGCGAAAACCGTTTATCAACAACACCCAGAAACGCCGTTGGCTTCTCTGGGGCTGAGCTCATCTAAGATGGACTGATACAAAGTGGACAAGTGTTCTGTGGTCTGACGAGTCCACATTTCAAATTGTTTTTGGAAACTGTGCACGTCGTGTCCTCCGGACCAAAGAGGAAAAGAACCATCCGGATTGTTTTAGGCGCAAAGTTGGAAAGCCAGCATGTGTGATGGTATGGGGGTGTATTAGTGCCCAAGACATGGGTAACTTACACATCTGTGAAGGCGCCATTAATGCTGAAAGGTACATACAGGTTTTGGAGCAACATATGTTGCCATCCAAGCAACGTTACCATGGACGCCCCTGCTTATTTCAGCAAGACAATGCCAAGCCACGTGTTACATCAACGTGGCTTCATAGTAAAAGAGTGCGGGTACTTTCCTGGCCCGCCTGCAGTCCAGACCTGTCTCCCATTGAAAATGTGTGGCGCATTTTGAAGCCTAAAATACCACAACGGAGACCCCCGGACTGTTGAACAACTTAAGCTGTACATCAAGCAAGAATGGGAAAGAATTCCACCTGAGAAGCTTCAAAAATGTGTCTCCTCAGTTCCCAAACGTTTACTGAGTGTTGTTAAAAGGAAAGGCCATGTAACACAGTGGTGAACATGCCCTTTCCCAACTACTTTGGCACGTGTTGCAGCCATGAAATTCTAAGTTAATTATTATTTGCAAAAATGAGTTTGAACATCAAATATGTTGTCTTTGTAGTGCATTCAATTGAATATGGGTTGAAAAGGATTTGCAAATCATTGTATTCCGTTTATATTTACATCTAACACAATTTCCCAACTCATATGGAAACGGGGTTTGTACAAGTTTTGTGGCTCCTGTACGTAGAAAGCACTAATAGTAATGGTTGTGTGTCCAAGGTGGGGAAGCCAAGCAGGAGCAAGCACAACATCCTCCCCAGCGGCAGCTTACAGTTTGTGTCCCTCAGCAAGGAAGACCACGGCGAGTGGGAGTGTGTCGCCACCAACGTGGTCACGAGCATCACTGCCAGCACCAGGATCCTGGTCATTGGTACAAGTAGCCGTCACATTTCTCTCACCATTTTAATTTTCCACTTCACTCTGCCGCGCGGTTTGTGTGCTCCCCATGTAGAGCGAGCAAGTACACATCTCTTAATCTTCTCGCCTCTATCCAATTTGGCCACGGGCGTCATTAAAATTTCATTTAATCTTCTCTGTAATAGCTTTATAAGCTTAATTTGGAGGCTGGGTGTGTAATCACAGCGTGGCGCTCATTGCCAAACACTTGTCAGAGGAGCTTTTGTCTGACCACTCCCTGGACCAAGGACATCTTTCATACGCCGTGGATCGGAAGTCCGCAGCCTCAAACATCAAAATAATTTGACTAAATACAGTGACTTTGCCTTTCAATAACCACAACACTCCAGCAACCCCTGAGAGGGACAAGCAGTAGAGAATGGATGGATGGATTATTATTCATTAGTCCCTACAACAAATGATGTTGCTAAATACTTTCTGTTCTAAATTGTGTACAATAAACATACCGTATTTTTCAGACTATAAGGCGCACTTAAAATCCTTTCGTTTTCTCAAAACTCGACAGTGCGCCTTATAACCCAGTGTGCCTAATTTATGGAATAATTTTGGTTGCGCTTACCGACCTTGAAGCTATTTTATATGGTACACGGTATAATGACAAGTGTGACCAGTAGATGGCAGTCACACATAAGAGATACGTGTAATCCAATCCACTTTATTTATATAGCACATTTCATCAACAAAAATGTTAACAATGGTGCTGCACAAAAATATTAAAAATAAGATCCAAATACTATCCTTAGCGCCACCAATGACTGAATAAAAACAAAATAAATAAATATTTAAAACAAACGCGACCCCGAAAGGGAAAAGCGGTAGAAAATGGATGGATGGAACAATATAAAAGACAAGGAAACAAATATTTTACAAAAAAAAAAAAAAAGTACATTTGTAAATGTACTTTAATTTGTGTAGACTGCAATATGACTCAAGTAAACAACACCAACATTTTATATGTTCCTTTGAAAATATAGAACATTACACACGGCGCTCAAAAATCTATATGTTCACTATATGGCGCACTTAAAATCATTTCATTTTCTCAAAACTCGACATTGCCAAATGTACGGAATAATTTTGGTTGTGCTTACCGACCTCGAAGCTACTGTATTTTATTTGGTACATGGTGAAATGATAAGTGTCACACATAAGAGATACGTTTAGACTGCAATATGATGGCAGTCAAACACAAGAGATACGTGTACACTGCAATACGACTCAAGTAAACAACACCAACATTTTATATGTTCCATTAAAAATATAGAACATTACACACGGTGCTCAAAAATCCATCAAAATGTTTTAGTAGGACTTTGGTAAGTTATGAAGCCACACCGCTTGATGGATTGTACTGTGCTTCAACATAGGAGTATTAATATGGTGTGTGTATAAGGTAAGACATATTATCTGGCGTTTTGTTTCACTATATTATGCAAAAGCAACTTTTCTTACCTTCTGGTACCTGCTGATCTGTATTTGGGATCTGCATAAGTCCTGAAAATGTGCGCGCATCCGCCTTTGTAGTCCGTGGCGATAAGCTTCTTCTTTTTCTCTATCTTCTTGTTATGGGACATTCATCCTCCACTGTTGCCATTTCTAATATAAAGTAGTGTAAAGTTCTTACTTATATCCGTCAATAAACTCGCCATGAAAGCGCTAAAACATACCGGTGTAGTGAGTTTACATTATTCACCCAAGGAACTTTAGTTATTACAGTTTTGGTCGGACGGTTTTTCACGGGACACTTTTCCGGCGTTGTTGTTGTTGTTTCCGGATGAGGAGATGCTGCTCCGTTATTGATTGAAGTAAAGTCTGAATGTCATTAAAACAGTTAGCTCCATCTTTTGACACTTCTTCCACTCCCGTCCTTGCACGCTACACCGCTACAACAAAGATGACGGGGAGAAGACGCTGTCGAAGGTGAGCCACGTGAATAAGACCCGCCCATAAAACGGCGCATCCTGAAGAGACTGTCAGAAAGCAACTTGAAGATGATGTGTAAAACATCATCTATGCAACATTTTGACCAAAGAACCACCATCACATGTTATGTAGACCACAAGGAAGTCCGGTGCAACTATGGTCCGGAAAATACGATATATGAACTGTCTAAATCAGACCTGGTCATGCTGCGTCCCTGTCCGGCCCGCGTGAGGCCAATCATAAATTACAAAATAAATTTAAAAAAGTAGCTATCTCGAGTGTGCAATACAACGGTGCTGCTTTTGTTTTGAAAAGCGTTATTTGTATCACTTCCGTGTGGACGTATGCTCGTGCGCGATTGTGAGTGAATGTGAACAGCTGCAATCACAAATTACAAAATAAATTTAAAAAACATCTATGTCGTGCGTGCAATACAACTGTGCTGCTTTTATTTTGAAAAGTGTTATTTATGGGCGTATGTTCGTGTGTAACCTGTGAGTGAAGGTGCACAGCGACAAGTGATGTCCGGTTACCCCCGAGACGCTAAAAAGAGAAAAGTTGATGAGGAATGGCGTGTTTTCAACAAGACATGGACTGCCAAGTATTTCTTTACAGAAATTAAAGGTATTGTCGGTGTGGCCCTCCAGCAGTGCTCGGGTTGCTCATGCGCCCCCGGTAAAAATTAATTGCCCACCCCTGGTCTAAATGATTAGGTACACCTGCACAGCATAATAAGATGTGCAAAGAAGTCTGCTTTGTAAGGGTGTAACGGTACGTGTGTTTGTATTGAACCGTTTTGGTACGGGGGCATACTTGCCAACCCTCCCGAATTTTCCGGGAGACTCCCGAAATTCAGCGCCTCTCCCGCAAACCTCCCGGGACAAATATTCTCCCGAAAATCTCCCGATTTTCAGCCGGAGCTGGAGGCCACGCCCCCTCCATCTCCATGCGGATCTGAGTGAGGACAGCCTTTTTTTTTTATGACGGGAGGACCACAGGGTGACAAGAACTAAATCATCCAGACTAGAGATACATTGTATTATTATGTTTATCTTACCTAAAAATAAATATATTTATTAATTTTTTATTAAAAAACTAAATACATTTTTACTATATTTTGCTAAAAACATCAAAATTAATTGTATTTTTATTTGTATTTTTTCTGACTCCTTATTACATCCAGCCATAGAATTATACATTAAAATAAACATATTGGAAATAATTAATAATTAAATGATCATAATAATTCATTTAAAATGACCATATATAATTATTAAAATAATTGCTTGTTTATCAACAACTTTAGCATTTTATTCATCACATTTTGAAGCTCTCAGAAGCCAAGTTATGTTATATTCCTTAAGATTTATTTATGCAAGTTTGAAGTATCAATGATCTAAACACAGTTTTGTTTGCATATTTTCAGGATGTAGATATATATATATATATATATATATATATATATATATATATATATATATATATATATATATATATATATATATATATATATATATATATATATATATATATATGTATGTATATATATATATATATATATATATGTATGTATATATATATATATATATGTATATGTATATATATGTGTATATATATATATATATGTATATGTATATATATATATATATATATATATATATATGTTTGAAATACTTGACTTGGTGAATTCTAGCTGTCAATATACTCCTCCCCTCTTAACCACGCCCGCGCCCTCAACCACGCCCCCCCCCCCCCCCCCCCCACCTCCCGAAATCGGAGGTCTCAAGGTTGGCAAGTATGTAGGGGCGGTTCGGTTAGGAACGGAGGTGCACCGAACGAGTTTCCACACTGTGACGTAACATTATCAGGTAATGAGAAGAGACCTTTATTTTGAAGGCGAGTTCCTCCCTCCTCTAGCTTCCTGTAGTCTCTGCGCGACAGTCAGACGCTCACTGGTTTACACACGAGACAGATTTATGTGTTTCAGCGCTCCAAGTTTGTTGTTTCTTCCCACAAAGTGCCTTGGAAACATTGTCTGTAAGTCCTGTCTCTGTTTTATGAGTAACATGAAGACGCTGTGTGCGCGTGTAAATGTAGAAATAGTACTATGCGACGATAGCTTGTTGCTACTTAGCATGTAGCTTCTTTGCTGCTAGCTCACTCCTCTAAGGGAGGGTGCAATGTTTGTGTCTTTCTTCCTCAGTAGATAATATACAAACCCTCGTTTCCATATGAGTTGGGAAATTGTGTTAGATGTAAATATAAATGGAATACAATGATTTGCAAATCATTTTCAACCCATATTCAATTGAATGCACTACAAAGACAACATATTTGATGTTCAAACTCAGAAAATGTTATTATTTTTTGCAAATAATAATTAACTTAGAATTTTATGGCTGCAACACGTGCCAAAGTAGTTGGGAAAGGGCATGTTCACCACTGTGTTACATGGCCTTTCCTTTTAACAACACTCAGTAAAGGTTTGGGAACTGAGGAGACACATTTTTGAAGCTTCTCAGGTGGAATTCTTTCCCATTCTTGCTTGATGTACAGCTTAAGTTGTTCAACAGTCCGGGGGTCTCCGTTGTGCTATTTTAGGCTTCATAATGCGCCACACATTTTCAATGAGAGACAGGTCTGGACTACAGGCAGGCCAGTCTAGTACCCGCACTCTTTTACTATGAAGCCACGTTGATGTAACACGTGGCTTGGCATTGTCTTGCTGAAATAAGCAGGGGCGTCCATGGTAACGTTGCTTGGATGGCAACATATGTTGCTCCAAAACCTGTATGTACCTTTCAGCATTAATGGCGCCTTCACAGATGTGTAAGTTACCCATGTCTTGGGCACTAATACACCCCCATACCATCACAGATGCTGGCTTTTCAACTTTGCGCCTATAACAATCCGGATGGTTCTTTTCCTCTTTTCCGTCCACAGTTTCCAAAAACAATTTGAAATGTGGACTCGTCAGACCACAGAACACTTTTCCACTTTGTATCAGTCCATCATAGATGAGCTCAGGCCCAGCGAAGCCGACGGCGTTTCTGGGTGTTGTTGACAAACGGTTTTCGCCTTGCATAGGAGAGTTTTAACTTGCACTTACAGATGTAGCGACCAACTGTAGTTACTGACAGTGGGTTTCTGAAGTGTTCCTGAGCCCATGTGGTGATATCCTTTACACACTGATGTCGCTTGTTGATGCAGTACAGCCTGAGGGATGGAAGGTCACGGGCTTAGCTGCTTACGTGCAGTGATTTCTCCAGATTCTCTGAACCCTTTGATGATATTACGGACCGTAGATGGCGAAATCCCTAAATTCCTTGCAATAGCTGGTTGAGAAAGGTTTTTCTTAAACTGTTCAACAATTTGCTCACACATTTGTTGACAAAGTGGTGACCCTCGCCCCATCCTTGTTTGTGAATGACTGAGCATTTCATGGAAGCTGCTTTTATACCCAATCATGGCACCCACCTGTTCCCAATTAGCCTGCACACCTGTGGGATGTTCCAAATAAGTGTTTGATGAGCATTCCTCAACTTTATCAGTATTTATTGCCACCTTTCCCAACTTCTTTGTCACGTGTTGCTGGCTTCAAATTCTAAAGTTAATGATTATTTGCAAAAAAAAAAATGTTTATCAGTTTGAACATCAAATATGTTGTCTTTGTAGCATATTCAACTGAATATGGGTTGAAAAGGATTTGCAAATCATTGTATTCCGTTTATATTTACATCTAACACAATTTCCCAACTCATATGGAAACGGGGTTTGTATATTATCCTGTGTTGTTTGCAACCATTCCATATGTAAATCTTATTTATGTGTGGCTTTGAGTGTTACATGGGCTATTTACATCACTTTATGAACACTGTTTACATGCTATTGTATGGGCTGTGTGTGCAAACATGTTATACAGCAAACATTTATAGAAATGTAGTTACTTAGTAGTGTTTATTTGACATATATTTTGTGTCTCTTTATACAGTTTTGCAAATAAATAAAGAAGAGAAGTAGGGATGATGTTTGATAAGAAATTATCGCGTTCGAGCCTATTATCGAATCCTCTTATCGAACCGATTCTTTATCGATTCTCTTATCGAGTCCAGATAGGTTGTTGTATATGGAAAAAAAAAACACAATTTTTGGTTTAACAAAAGCTCACTTTTATTATATAAGAAAAAAATAAAATCTAATAAATAAATAAATATTGACTGTTACCCCCCTAAAAAAAAAAAAAAAAAAAAAAAAATATTGACTGTTGTTACCCAAAGTATATTAAGTGGGATTTTTCAGAAAAACAAATATATACAGTAACACAAAAATCACTATAGGTGTATAAATAATAATATAGTGTTAAATAAAATCAGTCCCTTTGGCACAAAACTGAAAATACTGTAATACAGCTCTCCAAAAAGTGCACTTCTGCTGCTATTTGACATAACTGTTTGTTATGATGCTTTGACATTTTTGCACTTTATTTCTTTATTGAAAGAAAATTCTATGAAGAGAAAAGTTGTTTGCAAATGTGGTTACAATGTTAAAAAATGAAAAGTTCAAGCTAAAAAAAGAAATGCACTTTAGTTAACATTATTTCTTTATAGGGGGGAAGATGTGATGTTATGAGCTAGGGCAGGGGTCGGCAACCTTTACCAGTCAAAGAGCCATTTTGACCAGTTTCACAAATCAAAGAAATCAATGGGAGCCACAAAAATCTTTCGAAATTTTAAATGAAATAACACTGCATACAAATTTTTTTTTGTTGCTTTGTGCTATGTTTAAACCAAAGGTCTCGAGTTTTGTATGTATGGCGCTTGACAGTGACATACTTGTCAACCCGGAAGAGTCAGGGCTGCATGGGATTCTGGGTATTTGTTCTGTTGTGTTTATGTTGTGTTAAGGTGCAGATGTTCTCCCGAAATGTGTTTGTCATTCTTGTTTGGTTTTGGTTCAAAGTGTGGCGCATTATTAGTAAGAGTGTTAAAGTTGTTTTATATGGCCACCGTCAGTGTAACCTGTGTGGCTGTTGACCAAGTATGCCTTGCTGTGACTCACGTGTTTAAGTAGAAAATGCATACAACAAAAGGCTGGGCTGGCACGCTGTTTGTACAGATTGTAGAAGGCGCTGAATGCTGTACCATCATGGCACGCCCCTATTATTATTGTTAGGGTGAAAATCGAAGAATATTAATCCCAGGAGTTTCTGCGAGAGGCACTGAAATCCGGAAATCTCCCGGGAAAATTGGGAGGGTCGGCAAGTATGCAGCTGAGCCGCATCAGAGCGATCAAAGAGCCGCGGGTTGCCAACCCCTGAGCTAGGGAATATAACAACTACACTACCCAGCATGCAACGGGAGTGACGAGCATGTGCCGAAGCCCCGAAAAGTGTTGTTGCATCTCGCCAGCCGGCAGCTAAGAATGAGGTTATGAGCACGCTGTGAAAGTAAACGTCAAGAACTCAGCCAACACGCCTCGTCTGCATTATTTATAATTAGACAGACAACACATAAACAGTGTGATATTGTTTTGTTTACAAGGAAAGAAAAACAAAAGTTAAAAAAGGGAGATATGTAGTATATATATATGTATGTGCTGCGGTTGCTTTAAGAACGTTGCGACAGCTGCCGTAAAGGAGGTGCGTTGCTAGCCTGGTTGCTATGTTTCCGCTTGGTCGTAAAAGTGTTGGTCATGTGTTT
The DNA here is from genome assembly GCF_033978685.3 of Nerophis lumbriciformis. NCBI lineage: Eukaryota > Metazoa > Chordata > Actinopteri > Syngnathiformes > Syngnathidae > Nerophis > Nerophis lumbriciformis. The sequence continues at coordinate 39,454,477 of NC_084564.2, read as the reverse complement.
GTACCCTGCTCAAATCTCTCAGTAAAGTTATTCATTGGATTATACCTTTTGTTTTGAACTTTATTACACCTTGGAGCGCTTTTTCCGGTCCATTGTTTTTCCTGCTTTCGCTATCTGCGCCTAATGACTGAGCTACGTGACGTCATTTCTTGCGATGTCTCAAAGGGCATTTCTGGTCGGGACGGGATTCGTTCCCAGGGATTCGAATAAAGAACCAAGTCTTTTTCTTTACTATAGTGGTCTCGATAACGGGTACCGGTTCTCAAAAAGGGATTCGAGTCCGAGGATTCGGTTCTTTTCTTATCGAACAACCGGGAAAACCGGTTTCGAGTATCATCCCTAAAGAGAAGATAACAAAAACAAAAGGGAAACAAGGAAAGAAATGACCAATTAGACAAGAAGGAAGGAAAAGTGCATTCTTTGTGAAAACCACTGAAGCTTCTTAAAGATAAAAAGCCTGGACTCTTTCTTCCCTTTCCTTGGGATCTTCATGTTAACTATCTGTCAACTTGTTTACGTCACGGACACAGACACGTAGGACGGAATACACACGGACATATTAAAGGCCTACTGAAACCCACTACTACCGACCACGCAGTCTGATAGTTTATATATCAATGATGAAATCTTAACATTGCAACACATGCCAATACGGCCGGGTTAGAATTTTAAATTTTGCGCGAAATATCCTGCTGAAAACGTCTCGGTATGATGACGTCAGCGCATGATAGCATGGTGGCCAGCTATTAAGTCGTCTGTTTTCATCGCAAAATTCCACAGTATTCTGGACATCTGTGTTGGTGAATCTTTTGCAATTTGTTCAATGAACAATGGAGACAGCAAAGAAGACAGCTGTAGATGGGAAGCGGTGTATTGCGGCCGACTGCAGCAACGCAAACACAGCCGGTGTTTCATTGTTTACATTCCCGTAAGATGACAGTCAAGCTTTACCATTGGCCTGTGGAGAACTGGGACAACAGAGACTCTTACCAGGAGGACTTTGAGTTGGATATGCAGACGCGGTACCGTGAGTACGCATGCAGCTGCGGCTTCCAAACATTTGATCGCTTGCCCGTACGTGCGTGCCGCTATGTGCTATCACGTACGTAACTTTGGGGACTTTGGGGAAATATATGTGCTGTATGAACTTTGGGGAGGTGAACGGTACTTTGGGCTGTGGGATTGAGTGTGTTGTGCAGGTGTTTGAGTTGTATTGGCGGGTTATATGGACGGGAGGGGGGAGGTGTTTGTTATGCGGGATTAATTTGTGGCATATTAAATATAAGCCTGGTTGTGTTGTGGCTAATAGAGTCTTGTGTTTATTTACTGTTTTAGTCATTCCCAGCTGAATATCAGGTCCCACCCGCCTCTCACAGCTCCCACTGCCCTCTAGTCCTTCACTCTCACTTTCCTCATCCACGAATCTTTCATCCTCGTTCAAATTAATGGGGAAATCGTCGCTTTCTCGGTCCGAATCGCTCTCGCTGCTGGTGGCCATGATTGTAAACAATGTGCAGATGTGAGGAGCTCCACAACCTGTGACGTCACGCTACTCGTCTGCTACTTCCGCTACAGGCAAGGCTTTTTTATCAGCGACCAAAAGTTGCGAACTTTATCGTCGATGATCTCTACTAAATCCTTTCAGCAAAAATATGGCAATATCGCGAAATGATCAAGTATGACACATAGAATGGACCTGCTATCCCCGTTTAAATAAGAACATCGCATTTCAGTAGGCCTTTAAGTAGCTACAGAGCTATTTTAAAGCAATGTTAAAAGGATAAAGCCATTGATTACAAATGTGGTAAATAAATAACCAAAATATTTATATTTTGTTGTTTTCTGACTGTACCGAAAATGAACCGAACCGTGACCTCTAAACGGAGGTACGTACCGAACCGAAATTTTTGTGTACCGTTACACCCTTACTGCTTTGACAAAGATAATACTAGTCAGGAGTGTGCAGGTGTACTTCATGCAAAGAGTGAGTTTTGAGCCGAGCCAATTTGGGCGTGACCGTGTGACACGCTCCGAGGTCTCAGGTCCCTCCCCTCCGTCCTGCACAGGTGCGAGGTGGGCGGGGCTACGTGAGGTGACCTCATCCAGGTGGTCACTCCGTGAAGACACCAAACAACTCTAATGTTTTGAGCGTTCATACCGCACGCGCTGGGTTTCTAGTTAAAATTGGGAGCTCATATTTCCTTCCTCTTGGTTTGTGTGATCCACTCAGGCACCAGCCCACATTCTCCCGGGAACATCCACGTTTTGCCCTCGACGACCTCCGCCAACGTGTCCTGGGAGCCGGGCTACGACGGCGGCTTCGAGCAGACGTTTTCCGTGTGGTACGGCCCAGTGTGAGTGCCTTGTTTTCATTCATGCTGAGAAGATGCTGTGGGGTGGGTATTAATTCCACTTGTGGTCACGACTGGGAGAGAGCTTTTCATTTTTCAAAGGAGGTCATCAATCCGCTGTATTATAGATACAGTACGTATGGCATACTTGCCAACCCTCCCGAATTTTCCGGGAGACTCCCGAAATTCAGCGCCTCTCCCGAAAACCTCCCGGAACAAATATTCTCCCGAAAATCTCCCGATTTTCAGCCGGGGCTGGAAGCCACGCCCCCTCCAGCTCCATGCGGACCTGAGTGAGGACAGCCTTTTTTCATGACGGGAGGACAACAGGGTGACAAGAACTAAATCATCCAGACTAGAGATAAATTGTATTATTATGTTTATCTTACCTAAAAATAAATATATTTATTAATTTAAAAAAATAATAAATAAATACATTTTTACTATATTTTGCTAAAAACATCAATATTAATTGTATTTTTATTTGTATTTTTTCGTGACTCCTTATTACATCCAGCCATAGAATTATACATTAAAATAAACATATTTGAAATAATTGATTTTAAATTGTCATAATAATTCATTTAAAATGACCATATTTAATAATTAAAATAATTGCTTGTTTATCAACAACTTTAGCATTTTATTCATTACATTTTGAAACTCTCAGAAGCCAAGTTATGTTATATTCCTTAAGATTTATTTATGCGAGTTTGAAGTATCAATTATCTAAACACAGTTTTGTTTGCATATTTTCAGGATGTAGATATCCATCTATATATATATAAATAAATATATATATATATATATATATATATATATATATATATATATATATATATATATATATATATATAAATAAATAAATATATATATAAATAAAAAATAAATATATATATATATATGTATGAAATACTTGACTTGGTGAATTCTAGCTGTCAATATACTCCTCCCCTCTTAACCACGCCCCGCCCTACCCCCGACCACGCCCCCAACCCCCACCTCCCGAAATCGGAGGTCTCAAGGTTGGCAAGTATGACGTATGGGTACCGAATTATGGTACTTTGATAGGCACTTCCTGAAATGATTCACATAAAATGAAACATTGCTATATTTCAATACTTTTGTTGCACACTCAGCCGGCTCAAACACTTGGCGGGGAAATAAGCACTCACACTGCAAAAACTGAAATCTCAGTAAGATTAAATATGTCAAATAAGGGTGATATTTGCATATTTTCTGTCTGATAAGATAATTCTTCTCTTTAAGCAGATTTTATGTTAGAGTGTTTTACTTGTTTTAAGGGTTTTGGTCCTAAATGATCTCAGTAAGATATTACAGCTTGTTGCTGAGATGTTATGACCTGTATTGAGTAAAACATGCTTGAAACTAGAATATCAACTGTTGCAAAGTTGTGTCATCAACACTCACAAGTATAAAACTGCTTGTGCAAAGTTGCAACAAACCGCCGGCCTCGTCATTCACCCTCAGCTGTAAAGACTCACTTCCGGGTAAAGTGAAGGTTGTTAGCCCCGAAGTATATAGGCCCTGGAGGAACATCTCCCCTGCGCCCCTGAACTACAGTCTGGGAGCCCCCACCCGGCCCTCATCCAAACAAAGCACGCCTTTTCTTTTCCTTGTGACATAAAAGGATGACACCGCAGCGCTCCAATAAAACACACTCAGATCTTCTGTTTCTAGCCGATACTACATAAAAAATAACGTAAAATAACGCAGTAACGCATCATGTAGTAACAGTAACTGAGTTATACTGAATATAAAAAATAACGCGTTAGATTACTAGTTACCGCCGAAAATAACGGCGTTACAGTAACGCGTTACAGTAACGTTAGTCCCAACACTGCTGGTGTGTGGTCATTAAACATGTATTCTGATCATACTTGCCAACCCTCCCGGATTTTCCGGGAGACTCCCGAAATTCAGCGCCTCTCCCGAAAACCTCCCGGGACAAATTTTCTCCCGAAAATCTCCCGAAATTCAGGCGGAGCTGGAGGCCACACCCCCTCCAGCTCCATGCGGACCTGAGTGACGTGTTGGCAGCCTGTTCACACGTCCGCTTTCCCACAACATAAACAGCTAATGATGGAGGGCGAGTTCTTGGTTTCTTATGTGTGTTTATTGTTAGGCAGTTTCATTAACATCCTCCAAGCGTGGTAACAACACACAACAACAGCAGTCAAGTATTCGTCTACTGTAAAGCAGTTTGTCTGCCGTAAACAGCAATGTTGTGACACTTTTAAACAGGACAATACTGCCATCTACTGTACATGCATATGTGACCCACCCAAAAATGTGACACATGTGTCACATTTTTGTGTTGATTTATTTATTTTATTTTGAGGTTTGAATTCGTTTTTGGAGCTGTCATTACACATTTATCAGTATTCACATTGGCCAGTAGGGGGCAGTAAGACGTTTCTTCCCAATTGAATGCTATCACCTGCAGACCGGAAGTGTCTTGTCATTCTGATGAGCGCGACCAGTCTGTGAACAATTGAAACATCCTGTGTGCTTTTTCCTCCTGTGTAACAGGTTAGTTTTGGTGAATCAACTCACTGAATAATATCCATGTGGTCTTTATAAGTTTAAGTACACATTCTGATGGTGGAGCCTAACTCTAAAGTGTTTGTGAGTTGTAGTTTGTATTTGTGAATGAATCCAATGCACAGCGGCAGTAATCAATACAAAAAAGCGACGTGAGTGCGCAATGTTTATATAGGAACATCTGATCCTAATTCAGACTCCCAAATTAGAGCTCCCGTTTTCTTATTGATTTTATAATGTATATTTGTATATAGTGTGTGTTCTGAAATAGTGACAGAGAATAGAAAAAGGATGGATAATTCAACCCTTAACTCAACAATGAGTAGATGAGTGTTATGTGTGTGTATATGTGTAAATAAATGAACACTGAAATTCAAGTATTTATTTTATTTATTTTTATATATATATATATATATATATATATATATATATATATATATATATATATATATATATATATATATATATATATATATATATATATATATATATGTAATAAAAAAAAAATATATATATATAGCTAGAATTCATTGAAAGTCAAGTATTTCTTAAATATATATATCTTAACCCCGCCCCACCCCCGACCACGCCCCCCAGCCCCCGCCCCCCACCTCCCGAAATCGGAGGTCTCAAGGTTGGCAAGTATGATTCTGATATATGTTCTTCACAGAAAATGAGCCAAAGTCAGTGAGTCTCAGTTTGAAAAATTAATTAATTGTATCATTTTTCTTTTAATAAAAAATGAAAACGGGTCCCACAGACCCGAACACCACACAAGGGTGAAACCCACTTTTTTTTGTTAACTACAGATGCGCTCATGAGAGAGAGGCTGCACTTACTGTGCTCAAAAAGCCAAAAAAAACATAAAAGATATGACAATAATGTACAGTACAGGCCAAAAGTTTGGACACACCTTCTCCTCATTCAATGTGTTTTCTTTATTTTCATGACTATTTACATTGTAGATTGTCACATCAAAACTATGAATGAACACATGTGGAGTTATGTACTTAACAACAAAAAAAGGTGAAATAACTGAAAACATGTTTTATATTCTAGTTTCTTCAAAATAGCCACCCTTTGATCTGATTACTGCTTTGCACACTCTTGGCATTCTCTCCATGAGCTTCAAGCACACCTGTGAAGTGAAAACCATTTCAGGTGACTACCCATTGTAATTGGTGAAGTGAGTTATATTTCATATGGTGAGATGAGCAAGATTATCTAGAAAATGAATGAATGGATAGATGAGATCAATTCAGAATGTTTATCATGGTTCTTCTTCTTTGTACTTTGTAAACACTTTAAGTTTGAAGAGTTTCTTGAAGTGGATCATATTAGTACTTTGTTTGATTTTCTTTGCTTAATCCATTCCATCATTTAATTCCACATACTGATATTGTCAGGTTCAAACACTGATGACATCTATTAAACAGACAAAGAAGCAAGGAATTAAACAGAGACAGAATTCAATTTAGCTCATTGAGGAGAAACGTCTGGGCTGTACTCTTTGTACAGTCTTCCACCACGCTCTGACGGAAGGTTGTAAGCCTCCTCTTTTATTTGGACTTTCCTTGATTACATGGAAACAGCTGTTTCTAAAGGGACGGGGGTCGTAAACAGCCGCTGCCTATAGCCACAAAACAGTTCAAAGAAAAGGTGCCTGGAGGGGGGTCAGGTCTTGCTTCCTCTCCGCTTTGTAGATCTCAGGTCAAGACAAAATCTTCCTGTGGATTACAATAGACAATAGACACCTTCATGTCGCTTCCCATCCTACACAGTGGAGTTTTACAAGCCTTTTGATTGGTAAGATCAAAGACAGCTTTTGTCTGCTCGTCGGGAACTCATTGAAACACAAAGTTTTGTGATAACTCAGATACAATTATTCTGACGGATATACTGAAGGTCTTAAGTGTTGTACGTGCATACAAATGTTTTAAATTACAAACCCCGTTTCCATATGAGTTGGGAAATTGTGTTAGATGTAAATATAAACGGAATACAATGATTTGCAAATCCTTTTCAACCCATATTCAGTTGAATGCACTACAAAGACAATATATTTGATGTTCAAACTCATAAACTTTATTTTGTTTTTGCAAATAATAATTAACTTAGAATTTCATGGCTGCAACACGTGCCAAAGTAGTTGGGAAAGGGCATGTTCACCACTGTGTTACATGGTCTTTCCTTTTAACAACACTTAGTAAACGTTTGGGAACTGAGGAGACACATTTTTGAAGCTTCTCAGGTGGAATTCTTTCACATTCTTGCTTGATGTACAGCTTAAGTTGTTCAACAGGCTTCATAATGCGCCACACATTTTCAATGGGAGACAGGTCTGGACTACAGGCAGGCCAGTCTAGTACCCGCACTCTTTTACTATGAAGCCACGTTGATGTAACACGTGGCTTGGCATTGTCTTGCTGAAATAAGCAGGGGCGTCCATGGTAACGTTGCTTGGATGGCAACATATGTTGCTCCAAAACCTGTATGTACCTTTCAGCATTAATGGTGCCTTCACAGGCGTGTAAGTTACCCATGTCTTGGGCACTAATACACCCCCATACCATCACACATGCTGGCTTTTACACTTTGTGCCTATAACAATCCGGATGGTTCTTTTCCTCTTTGGTCCGGAGGACACGACGTCCACAGTTTCCAAAAACAATTTGAAATGTGGACTCGTCAGACCACAGAACACTTTTCCACTTTGTATCAGTCCATCGTAGATGAGCTCAGGCCCAGCGAAGCCGACGGCGTTTCTGGGTGTTGTTGATAAACGGTTTTCGCCTTGCAAAGGAGAGTTTTAACTTGCACTTTAAGTTGCACTTACAGATGTAGCGACCATCTGTAGTTACTGACGGTGGGTTTCTGAAGTGTTCCTGAGCCCATGTGGTGATATCCTTTACACACTGATGTCGCTTGTTGATGCAGTACAGCCTGAGGGATCGAAGGTCACGGGCTTAGCTGCTTACGTGCAGTGATTTCTCCAGATTCTCTGAACCCTTTGATGATATTACGGACCGTAGATGGTGAAATCCCTAAATTCCTTGCAATAGCTGGTTGAGAAAGGTTTTTCTTAAACTGTTCAACAATTTGCTCACGCATTTGTTGACAAAGTGGTGACCCTCGCCCCATCCTTGTTTGTGAATGACTGAGCATTTCATGGAATCTACTTTTATACCCAATCATGGCACCCACCTGTTCCCAATTAGCCTGTTCACCTGTGGGATGTTCCAAATAAGTGTTTGATGAGCATTCCTCAACTTTATCAGTATTTATTGCCACCTTTCCCAACTTCTTTGTCACGTGTTGCTGGCATCAAATTCTAAAGTTAATGATTATTTGCAAAAAAAAAAATGTTTATGAGTTTGAACATCAAATATGTTGTCTTTGTAGCATATTCAACTGAATATGGGTTGAAAAGGATTTGCAAATCATTGTATTCCGTTTATATTTACATCTAACACAATTTCCCAACTCATATGGAAACAGGGTTTGTACATTTTTCTATAAGATTATATTTCTCCTCTTTTGTTGAGAAGAATTGTTGTATATTCTTAAGTAGCAGGTTATAGTTTGCTTTGTGTATAATTTTAGCTGTTTGCAAATTCACTATGTCGTGGAATTTCAGTAGTTTTGATACAATAAATAAAGGGTTTGTATGTTCTCTATATCCAACATTATGTGTATATACTAGTAGGGATGTACTTTTCCCTCTCTTTATTTGTGAGGGGTTGTTTGGAGTGCTAATCAGGTGAATGTAATATTGTTTCCCAGCTTTAGTGACCTTATTTCCCCCGTGGATCAGCACAAAGTAGGCCACTTGTGTGCAAATTCCAACTTACAACCCGTGAAAGCTCGCCAATATCTTTGCAACATAAACCCGGAGCCAAACAGTAGAAACGACAGACTAAAGTTCTGTGGACTCCAGATTAAATTAATGTTAGTGACATTGATATAACGTCCTGTTTTTCCCCTCCCCAGGTCAAAGAGAATAGACTTCGGTCCACATGACTGGCATTCAATGCCGGTTTCCGGTGCTCAGACTTGGTTGCTGGTGCCAGGGTTGGAGCCTGGGACGGAGTACCAGTTCAGTGTGCTGGCCCAGAACAAATTGGGCACGGGCCCATTCAGCGAAGTTGTGACAGTCAACACGGCAGGTGGGTTCTGCTTCGATTGCCATCAATGCTTCCTTTTTTTCTTTCTGTTTACTGCCACTGACTTGGCTCCCACACCTTTTTTCTATTCTTTCCTTTAGTCACAACGTAGTATACTGCCCTCTAGTGGGTCTTAGGTGTCAAATATTACACTGGTACTGCTATCAAGTCACATCCTTTAAAAGGGCTGCATGACATTTAAACCGTATTTAGGATTTAAACAAGAATGTAGTGAACAAACAAGAACTTGGCAAAGTCAGTGCATGAATAAATAAATATATTGCTTACGTTTCCCCTACTTTCTGTATTTGTCAGTCGACAAATACAGAAAAAAAACCGAAAAAAACAACAACAACACCCTGGGTGTTGTTGGTTTTTTTCCGTGATTGTCGCAGCCTAAAACGCCTGAATTCGCGGCAGGTTTTACGAAAATTTGCGGCAAAAGTGGCTTATTTGTTTTTCAATAACACTGAATTAACTTGTGATTTTTATGAATTATCTATCAACCGGCCTCGGGATCTTTCTGTGTGGAGTTTGCATGTTCTCCCCGTGACTCCGTGGGTTCCCTCCGGGTGTTCCGACTTCCTCCCACCTCCAAAGACATGCACCTGGGGATAGGTTGATTGGCAACACTAAATGGTCCCTAGTGTGTGAATGTGAGTGTGAATGTTGTCTGTCTATCTGTGTTGGACCTGCGATGAGGTGGCGACTTGTCCAGGGTGTACCCCGCCTTCCGCCCGATTGCAGCTGAGATAGGCTCCAGCGACCCCGAAGGGAATAAGCGGTAGGAAATGGATGGATGGATGGTTTTAAATGTTCAATTTAACCTTAACCTCAACAGAAATTGGAAAATAATATACTGTAAAGGTATTATATATAATATATATATATAATAATACATATTGGTGTATACATTTAGGCATTATATACAGCTTATATACCTGTATATTATTAAATGTATAAAAGGCTATTATCTCATATATATATATATATATATATATATATATATATATATATATATATATATATATATATATATATATATATATGTGTGTGGGGGGAAAAAATCACAAGACTATTTCATCTCTACAGGCCTGTTTCATGAGGGGGTTCCCTCAATCATCAGGAGATTTTAATGGGAGCATTCACATACCATGGTTTATATAGGGCACAGAGTGGGTGGATACAGGCTGGCGTAGGGGCGTGGTGATTGGCTCATGTGTTACCTAGGAGGTGTTTCCGTCTGTGGCGGCATGCTGTTACAATTTCGCTGCGCTTGTTGAGGGATGACAGGTCTGGACGGTAAATAATAAACAGTTTCTCTTTCAAGCATAGGTTGCATCTTTTATTACCACTATTGTAAGGTGTGCTGGATGCAAGAATTTGCCATGTTATTGAATATTCAACATTATTGTCTTTGAGGTCCCAAATGTGTTTGCTGAGTTCTGTGGTATTCCGCAGGTTTTGGTTCCTGAAAGAAGTCTTGTGATTGTTCCATCTGGTTTTGAATTCTCCCTCGGTTAATCCTACATATGTGTCGGATGTGTTAATGTCCTTGCGTATTACCTTAGATTGGTAGACAACTGATGTTTGTAAGCACCCCCCGTTGAGAGGGCAATCAGGTTTCTTTCGACAGTTACAGCCTTTGTTGGTTTTGGAGTCGCTCTGTCCGGGGGCCGACGGCTCATTTGCAATTGTTTTGTTGTGGTTTGAGATGATTTGTCGTATATTGTTCATACAGCTGTAGCTCAATTTAATGTTGTTCTTGTTGAATACTTTTCTTAGGGTGTTGTCTTTGGGAAAGTGTTTGTCAATCAGATTGAGGAATTTGTGTTCAATGTTAGTTGAGACGTTTTTGCTGTATGGGGGGTTGTACCAGATGATGTCGTTTCGTTTTCTGTTCTTTTTTGGCTGGTTTCCTGGCGTGGGTTCATAGGTGAGGGTGAAATTGTATCCGCTTTCATCAAGGGCTTTTTGGTACGGGGGGGTTGCTTGGTCAAATTCAGCTTTGCTAGATGACAGCATCGATAGCCTTTTATTAATTCCGGTAGGTATTCTTTTTGTGGTGGTGGGTGGGTGGTTGCTGTCATGGTGCACGTATTGGAGTGTTGTGTTGGGTTTCGTGAATGGTTGGTAGCTGTTATTTCTCAGGTTGAAAGTGACGTCATATATATATATATATATATATGTATATCTGAGCTTTTATATAATAGCACACAAATATGTGCTATTATATTATTTCATAACTTGTTGGTCACAATTTAATATGAAAAGTCAGTGCATGAATAAATAAATGTATTGCTTACTTTTCCCCTACTTTCTGTATTTGTCGACTGACAAATACAGAAAAAAATACGAAAAAAAACCAACAACACCCTGGGTGTTGTTGGTTTTTTTCCGTGATTGTCGCAGCCTAAAACGCCTGAATTCGCGGCAGCTTTTACGAAAATTTGCGGCAAAAGTGGCAACATTTAATGGCTTATTTGTTTTTCAATGACACTGAATTAACTTGTGATTTTTATGATTTATCTATCATTGGTTTAAATGTTCAATTTAACCTTAACCTCAACAGAAATTGGAAAATAATAAACTGTAAAGGTATTATATATAATATACATATAATAATACATATTGGTGTGTACATTTAGGCATAATATACAGCTTATATACCTGTATATTATTAAACGTATAAAAGGCTATTATATCTTATATATACCGTATTTTTCGGAGTATAAGTCGCACCGGAGGATAAGTCGCACCTGCCGAAAATGCATAATAAAGAAGGAAAAAAAACATATATAAGTCGCACTATGAAAAAAAACTGCGACTTATAGTCCGAAAAATACGGTATATATATATATATATTATAGCCGTATTGCTATTATATCTGAGCTTTTATATAATAGCACACAAGTATGTGCTATTATATTATTTCATAACTTGTTGGTCACAATTTAATATGAAAAGTCAGTGCATGAATAAATAAATGTATTGCTTACTTTTCCTCTACTTTCTGTATTTGTCGACTGACAAATACAGAAAAAACCCCGGAAAAAAACCAACAACACCCTGGGTGTTGTTGGTTTTTTTCCGTGATTGTCGCAGCCTAAAACGCCTGAATTCGCGGCAGGTTTTACGAAAATTTGCGGCAAAAGTGGCGACATTTTATGGCTTATTTGTTTTTCAATGACACTGAATCAACTTGTGATTTTTACGAATTATCTATCATTGGTTTAAATGTTCAATTTAACCTTAACCTCAACAGAAATTGGAAAATAATAAACTGTAAAGGTATTATATATAATATATATATAATAATACATATTGGTGTGTACATTTAGGCATAATATACAGCTTATATACCTGTATATTATTAAACGTATAAAAGGCTATTATATCTTATATATACCGTCATTTTCGGAGTATAAGTCGCACCGGAGTATAAGTCGCACCTGCCGAAAATGCATAATAAAGAAGGAAAAAAACATACATAAGTCACACTGGAGCCCGGCCAAACTATGAAAAAAAACTGCGACTTATAGTCCGAAAAATACGGTATATATATATATATAATAGCCGTATTGCTATTATATCTGAGCTTTTATATAATAGCACACAAGTATGTGCTATTATATTATTTCATAACTTGTTGGTCACAATTTAATATGAAAAGTCAGTGCATGAATAAATAAATGTATTGCTTGCTTTTCCTCTACTTTCTGTATTTGTCAGTCGACAAATACAGAAAAAAACCCGAAAAAAACAACAACAACACCCTGGGTGTTGTTGGTTTTTTTCCGTGATTGTCGCAGCCTAAAACGCCTGAATTCGCGGCAGGTTTTACGAAAATTTGCGGCAAAAGTGGCAACAATTTATGGCTTATTTGTTTTTCAATGACACTGAATTAACTTGTGTTTTTTATGATTTATCTATCATTGGTTTAAATGTTCAATTTAACCTTAACCTCAACAGAAATTGGAAAATAATAAACTGTAAAGGTATTATATATAATATATATATAATAATACATATTGGTGTGTACATTTAGGCATAATATACAGCTTATATACCTGTATATTATTAAACGTATAAAAGGCTATTATATCTTATATATACCGTCATTTTCGGAGTATAAGTCGCACCTGCCGAAAATGCATAATAAAGAAGGAAAAAAACATATATAAGTCGCACTGGAGCCCGGCCAAACTATGAAAAAAAACTGCAACTTATAGTCCGAAAAATACGGTATATATATATATATAATAGCCGTATTGCTATTATATCTTAGCTTTTATATAATAGCACACAAGTATGTGCTATTATATTATTTCATAACTTGTTGGTCACAATTTAATATGAAAAGTCAGTGCATGAATAAATAAATGTATTGCTTACTTTTCCCCTACTTTCTGTATTTGTCGACTGACAAATACAGAAAAAAATACGAAAAAAAAACAACAACACCCTGGGTGTTGTTGGTTTTTTTCCGTGATTGTCGCAGCCTAAAACGGCTGAATTTGCGGCAGGTTTTACGAAAATTTGCGGCAAAAGTGGCAACATTTTATGGCTTATTTGTTTTTCAATGACACTGAATTAACTTGTGATTTTTGTGATTGATCTATCATTGGTTTAAATGTTCAATTTAACCTTAACCTCAACAGAAATTGGAAAATAATAAACTGTAAAGGTATTATATATAATATATATATAATAATACATATTGGTGTGTACATTTAGGCATAATATACAGCTTATATACCTGTATATTATTAAACGTATAAAAGGCTATTATATCTTATATATACACCGTAATTTTCGGAGTATAAGTCGCACCGGAGTATAAGTCGCACCTGCCGAAAATCCATAATAAAGAAGGAAAAAAAACATATATAAGTCGCACTATGAAAAAAAACTGCGACTTATAGTCCGAAAAATACGGTATATATATATAATAGCCGTATTGCTATTATATCTGAGCTTTTATATAATAGCACACAAGTATGTGCTATTATATTATTTCATAACTTGTTGCTCACAATTTAATATGAAAAGTCAGTGCATGAATAAATAAATGTATTGCTTACTTTTACCCTACTTTCTGTATTTGTCGACTGACAAATACAGAAAAAAATACGAAAAAAAACCAACACCCTGGGTGTTGTTGTTTTTTTCCCGTGATTGTCGCAGCCTAAAACGCCTGAATTCGCGGCAGGTTTTACGAAAATTTGCGGCAAAAGTGGCAACAATTTATGGCTTATTTGTTTTTCAATGACACTGAATTAACTTGTGTTTTTTATGATTTATCTATCATTGGTTTAAATGTTCAATTTAACCTTAACCTCAACAGAAATTGGAAAATAATATACTGTAAAGGTATTATATATAATATACATATAATAATACATATTGGTGTGTACATTTAGGCATAATATACAGCTTATATACCTGTATATTATTAAACGTATAAAAGGCTATTATATCTTATATATACACCGTAATTTTCGGAGTATAAGTCGCACCGTAGTATAAGTCGCACCTGCCGAAAATCCATAATAAAGAAGGAAAAAAAACATATATAAGTTGCACTATGAAAAAAAACTGCGACTTATAGTCCGAAAAATACGGTATATATATATATATTATAGCCGTATTGCTATTATATCTGAGCTTTTATATAATAGCACACAAGTATGTGCTATTATATTATTTCATAACTTGTTGGTCACAATTTAATATGAAAAGTCAGTGCATGAATAAATAAATGTATTGCTTACTTTTCCCCTACTTTCTGTATTTGTCGACTGACAAATACAGAAAAAAATACGAAAAAAAACCAACAACACCCTGGGTGTTGTTGGTTTTTTTCCGTGATTGTCGCAGCCTAAAACGCCTGAATTCGCGGCAGGTTTTACGAAAATTTGCGGCAAAAGTGGCAACATTTTATGGCTTATTTGTTTTTCAATGACACTGAATTAACTTGTGATTTTTATGATTTATCTATCATTGGTTTAAATGTTCAATTTAACCTTAACCTCAACAGAAATTGGAAAATAATAAACTGTAAAGCTATTATATATAATATATATATAATAATACATATTGGTGTGTACATTCAGGCATAATATACAGCTTGTATACCTGTATATTATTAAACGTATAAAAGGCTATCATATCCTATATATACCGTATTTTTCGGAGTATAAGTCGCACCGGAGTATAAGTCGCACCTGCCGAAAATGCATAATAAAGAAGGAAAAAAAAACATATATAAGTCGCACTATGAAAAAAAACTGCGACTTATAGTCCGAAAAATACGGTATATATATATATATATAAAATAGCCGTATTGCTATTATATCTTATATTATAGCTTTTATATAATAGCACACAAGTATGTGCTATTATATTATTTCATAACTTGTTGGTCACAATTTAATATGAAAAGTCAGTGCATGAATAAATAAATGCATTGCTTGTTTTTCCCTACTTTCTGTATTTGTCAGTCTCTCCGGGGTGTTGTTGGTTTTATTCTGTGATTGTCGCGGTCTAAAACGCCTGATTTCGCGGCAGCTTTTACGAAAATTTGCGGCAAAAGTGGCGACATTTTATGGCTTATTTGTTTTTCAATGACACTGAATCAACTTGTGATTTTTTTTAATTATCTATCATTGGTTTTAAATGTTCAATTTAACCTTAACCTCAACAGAAATTGGACAACAGATAGTATATTAATGCTTTACTCTTTTTATACTGCACATACTTTAAATTAGACACTAGATGGCAGTAAAAGCAAATACTCAGAGCTCATTATCAAATTACTTACTTTTTTAAACAGTTGTAACTAATAACAGTGATAATGAATCCAACATTACAGAAAGAAACAACTTCTCCATGTTTATTTTACGCTTGAAAAGTGTTTGTCCATCATAAACATTCATTTACACGTTTACCCCTGCACGTGGACTGTCACACAAATCACACTTCAACATCTCTAACATGTAAATGATGCCTCTTTGCTTGGTCAGCATTGCAAATTAAAATATTTTTCTTAATTACCTCACCATGGATAAAAAAAATAAAGGTTAAATACATATATAAATACATGTAAACTATAAGTCAGGATGCCGGAATGTTGCTAAATGTTTATATACTATATTACCCAGAAGGCTTAGTGCCCTAGACAGGAACCGAATGTACAAAACCCAAAACCAGTGAAGTTGTCACGTTGTATAATTCTTAAATAAAAAGAGAATACAATGATTTGCAAATCCTTATCAACTTATATTCAATTGAATAGACTGCAAAGACATTAACTTAACAATAGCTGACTAGATGAGTTTCTGGGTGTTGTTGATAAATGGTTTTCACTTTGCATAGTAAAGTTTTAACTTGCACTTACAGATGTAGCGACCAACCGTAGTTAAACTTTTAATAGTATCCAATATTGCAACAAATATTACAATATACTTTCATACTTGGGGAGGCATAGCTCGGTTGGTTGAGTGGCCGTGCCAGCAACTTGAGGGTTCCAGGTTCGATTCCCACTTCCGCCATCCTAGTCACTGCCGTTGTGTCCTTGGGCATGACACTTTACCCACCTGCTCCCAGTGCCACCCACACTGGTTTAAATATAACTTAGACATTGGGTTTCACTATGTATAAGCGCTTTGAGTCACTAGAGAAAAGTGCTATATAAATATAATTAAATACTTTCCAAACATGTTTTTGTCTAAATCACAATAAATAAAAAATACTTAAATTTACAGCAAAATACCCATTAAATGAATAAAAATGACAATACATTTTACGTCGTTCTTTACAGCATATTACTGTAAATTTAAAAAAAACCTACTACTGTTTTTTTGCGTTAAAATTCTGTTGACTGAGCTGCCAATTTTGTATTGTAAAATCTACGCTTGTTGCCTTTAACGGTGTATTACTGTAAATGGAAAGACGGTACATTTGTTTTTACGGTAGAAAAACTGGAAGCTAAAAAAAAATAACTTGTACTGTTTTTCCATGAACAATATAATGTTGTAAAAATCAATGTAAATTTAACACAAACATTTTGGCAACTGAGCTGCCAGCTTTTTACGTAAAAAACCCCCCCAAAATACAGTGGTAGTGTTTTTCCATTTACCGTAAAATGTTGTTGTCAGGTTCAAACACTGATGACATCAATTAAACAAGACAAGAAGCAAGGAATTAAACAGACAGAATTAAATTTGGCTCAATTGTACAGTCTCACCACGCTCTGTCGAAATATTGTACGCCTCCTCTTTTATTTGGACTTTCCCTGATTACATGGCAACAGCTGTTTCTAAGGGACGGGGGTCGTAAACAGCCATCGCCTTTGATTACAAAACAGTTCAAAGAAAAGGTCGTAAAACAGTTCAAAGAAGATGTCCCTGGAGGGGAGTCAGGTCCTGCTTCCTCTTCGCTTTGTAGATCTCGGGTCAAGACAATATCTTTCTGTTGATTACAATACATGAAAGAAACAGAACACCTTCATGTTGCTTCCCATCCTACACAATGGAGTTTTACAAGCCTTTTGCTTGGTCGGATCAAAGACAGCTTTTGTCTGCTCGCCGGGAACTCATGGCAACACAAAGTTTTGTGATAACTTAGATACAATTATTCTGACAGTTGTAAAAAATAAAAATAAAACACTACATTTTACAGTAACATTTTGTAAATGTGAAGTTTTTACTGTAAAATAGACATTGTACTTAAAACAATTTATATAATTAATAATGAAATCCAGAGGCAAATTCAAACATTATTCTCTGTTACAAGTGGCCCTCTGATGGCAGCCATGTGGCCCTCAATGAAAACCACTTTGACATCCCTGTTATACACCATTGCAAACTCTCACCACAATAATAAGTAGATCAGATACGATTAGATGTATCTTTATTGATCACCTTGGCGTGTGCCCTCAGGTAATGTGAGGACTTTATTATCAAATGCAAAAAAACCAAAACATTTAGCAATAGAATAAAAACATTACCATTAAAATGTAACATTAATATCTTTGTAAAGGCACATTTTTATACAACCCGAGCGTGGTTCTCATTAGATTGTGGAAGTGTACCTAATGAAGTGGCCAGGTCAAATTAAATACACACACGCTTCAATCTTCCATTTTATTATGTGAAACCTAATAAAGTACGAAAACAGACACCAAATGCAATTGCATACACTCGATGGTAATGAATCATAAAAAAAAAAGTGTCAGGTTCAAACACTGATGACAAAGAAGCAAGGAATTAAACAGAGACAGAATTACAAATTTGGCTCAATTGAGGAGAAACGTCTTGACTCTACTCTTGTAAAGTCTCCACCACGCTCTGACGAAAGATTGTACGCCCCCTCTTTTATTTGGACTTTCCCTGATTACATGGCAACAGCTGATTCTAAGGGACGGGGGTCATAAACAGCCATCGCCTTTGATTACAAAACAGTTCAAAGAAAAGGTCGTAAAACAGTTCAAAGAAGAGGTCGCCTTGAGAGGAGTCAGGCCATGATTCCCCTCAGCTTTGTAGTTCTTGGGTCAAGACAATATCTATAATACATCAGAGAAACCGAACCCCTTCCTGTCTCCTCCCATTCTACGCAGTGGAGTTTTACAAGCCTTTTGCTTGGTAAGATCAAAGACAGCTTTTGTCTGCTCGCCGGGAACTCATTGAAACACAACGTTTTGTGATAACTTAGATACAATTATTCCGACAGAAAGATTGTTTGTTTATGAGTAGAGGCCATTAAATCTTTGTCGACCCTCAGCTCTCATATTAAAGTTAGTAGTGAGTGTGATAGCAACCTGGATGCAATGTGGTCACCTGTGTAGGACAGGACATGACATGGCAAATGTGGAGTGGTTCTAAATGAATGTACCAAGTAATAACAGTTGCATCACTACAATCTTAATGCTTTGAAGTAACCTCATAGCTCAAGGACACGCGCACAAGGCCTGCGTGATATGTCAGCGCAGTGAGAAAGAAAGATTCCTGCTCTTTAAAATCGATGCCTCGGCGAGACGTGGACCGATGACCTCATTTACACCGGAGACATCAACGTATTGATGGCTTTAAAAGTGATGGTAATGGCTTTATCGGTTCCCGACACGCTCGTTAACACGTTGCGTTAAAGAAAATGGCCTTTACGCTTGTGCAATTAAAAAAAAGAGAATACAATGATTTGCAAATCCTTTTCAACTTATATTCAATTGAATAGACTGCAAGGACAAGATACTTAATGTTCACACTGAGTAACTTATTTTTTCTTTTGCAAATAATCATTAACTTAGAATTTAATGGCAGCAACACATTGCAAAAAAGTTTTCACAGGGGCATTTTTACCACTGTGTTACATGGCCTTTCCTTTTAACAACATTCAGTAAACGTTTGGGACTCGTCAGACCACAGTACACTTTTCCACTCCATCATAGATGAGCTCGGGCCCAGCGGGTGTTGTTGATAAATGGCTTTCGCTTTGCATAGTAGAGTTTTAACTTGCACTTACAGATGTAGCGACCAACTGTAGTTACTGACAGTGGTTTTCTGAAGTGTTCCTGAGCCCATCTGGTGATATCCTTTACACACTGATGTCGCTTTTTGAGGGATCGAAGGTCCATAATATCATGGCTTACATGCAGTGGTTTCTCCAGATTCTCTGAACCTTTTGATGATATTACGGACCGTAGATGGAGTATACTGCCCTCTAGTGGGTCTTAGGTGTCAAATATTACACTGGTGCTGCTATCAAGTCACATCCTATGAAAGGGCTGCATGCAATTTAAACCGTATTTAGGATTTAAACAAGAATGTAGTGAACAAAACAAGAACAGGGCAAAGTCAGTGCATTAATAAATAAATATATTGCTTACTTTTCCCCTACTTTTGGGTTTTTTTCATATTTTTTTCTGTATTTGTCAGTTGACAAATACAGAAATAAACCGAAAAAAACCCCCAACAACAACCTGGGTGTTGTTGGTTTTTTTCCGTGATTGTCTCGGCCTAAAACGCCTGAATTCGCGGCAGCTTTTACGAAAATTTGCTGCAAAAGTGGCAACATTTTATGGCTTATTTGTTTTTCAATGACACTGAATCAACTTGTGATTTTTATGAATTATCTATCATTGTTTTAAATGTTCAATTTAACCTTAACCTCAACATAAATGGGAAAATAATATACAGCTTATACTGTAAAGGTATTATATATAATATATACCGGTGTGTGTATATATATATATATATATATATATATATATATATATATATATATATATATATATATATGTATGTGTGGGAAAAAAATCACAAGACTATTTCATCTCTACAGGCCTGTTTCATGAGGGGGTTCCCTCAATCATCAGGAGATATATATATATATATATATATATATATATATATATAATTATACATATTGGTGTATACGTTGAGGCATAATGAACAGCTTATATACCTGTATATTATTAAACATATAAAAGGCTTTTATATATATATATATATATATATATATATATATATATATATATATATATATATATATATATATATATATATATAATAGCCTTATTGCTATTATGTCTGAGCTTTTATATAATAGCACACAAGTATGTGCTATTATATTATTTCATAACTTGTTGGTCACAATTTAATATGAAAAGTCAGTGCATGAATAAATAAATGTATTGCTTACTTTTCCCCTACTTTCTGTTTTTGTCAGTCTCTCCGGGGTGTTGTTGTATTTTTTTTCGTGATTGTCTCGGCCTAAAACGCCTGAATTCGCGGCAGCTTTTACGGAAATTTGCGGCTAAAGTGGCAACATTTAATGGCTGAAATCCCTAAATTCCTTGCAATAGCTGGTTGAGAAATGTTATTTTTAAACTGTTAAGACAATTTGCTCAGGCATTTGTTGACAAAGTGGTGACCCTCACCCTGTCCTTGTTTGTGAATGACAGAGCATTTCATGGAAGCTGCTTTTATACCCAATCATGGCACCCACCTGTTCCCAATTAGCCTGTTCACCTGTGGGATGTTCCAAATAAGTGTTTGATGAGCATTCCTCAACTTTATCAGTCTTTTTTGGCACTTGTGCCAGCTTTTTTGAAACATGTTGCAGGCATGAAATTCCAAATTAGCTAATATTTGCAAAATATTTGCAAAAAATAACAAAGCTTTCCAGTTGGAACGTTAAATATGTTGTCTTTGCAGTCTATTCAATTGAATATAAGTTGATTTGCAAATCATTGTATTCTTTTTTTATTTACCATTTACACAACGTGACAACTTCACTGCTTTTGGGTTTTGTAATATTTTAATCAAATTGTATTAAACCCGCGACCCTAGTGAATGGGCGGATGGAAATGGTATTAAGCATGTGAGGTGTCATGTGAATTAAAGTCTAATTAATTGAATAGTGGCAATTATTGAGCTCATTCCCAATAGTAGTGACCTTGTTTTGTGCATTATGCTCATCACTTTGTAAACAAATCATGTTATGTTATCTTACAGATCTAAAGTACAGTATACGGTACTGTGAGTTGATACTACAAACCCCGTTTCCATATGAGTTGGGAAATTGTGTTAGATGTAAATATAAACGGAATACAATGATTTGCAAATCCTTTTCAACCCATATTCAGTTGAATATGCTACAAAGACAACATATTTGATGTTCAAACTCATGAACATTTCTTTTTTGCAAATAATCATTAACTTTAGAATTTGTTGAGGAATGCTCATCAAACACTTATTTGGAACAGGCTAATTGGGAACAGGTGGGTGCCATGATTGGGTATAAAAGTAGATTCCATGAAATGCTCAGTCATTCACAAACAAGGATGGGGCGAGGGTCACCACTTTGTCAACAAATGCGTGAGCAAATTGTTGAACAGTTTAAGAAAAACCTTTCTCAACCAGCTTTTGCAAGGAATTTAGGGATTTCACCATCTACGGTCCGTAATATCATCAAAGGGTTCAGAGAATCTGGAGAAATCACTGCACGTAAGCAGCTAAGCCCGTGACCTTCGATCCCTCAGGCTGTACTGCATCAACAAGCGACATCAGTGTGTAAAGGATATCACCATATGGGCTCAGGAACACTTCAGAAACCCACTGTCAGTAACTACAGTTGGTCGCTACATCTGTAAGTGCAAGTTAAAACTCTCCTATGCAAGGCGAAAACCGTTTATCAACAACACCCAGAAACGCCGTCGGCTTCGCTGGGCCTGAGCTCATCTAAGATGGACTGATACAAAGTGGAAAAGTGTTCTGTGGTCTGACGAGTCCACATTTCAAATTGTTTTTGGAAACTGTGGACGTCGTGTCCTCCAGGCCAAAGAGGAAAAGAACCATCCGGATTGTTATAGGCGCAAAGTGTAAAAGCCAGCATGTGTGATGGTATGGGGGTGTATTAGTGCCCAAGACATGGGTAACTTACACATCTGTGAAGGCACCATTAATGCTGAAAGGTACATACAGGTTTTGGAGCAACATATGTTGCCATCCAAGCAACGTTACCATGGACGCCCCTGCTTATTTCAGCAAGACACTGCCAAGCCACGTGTTACATCAACGTGGCTTCATAGTAAAAGAGTGCGGGTACTAGACTGGCCCGCCTGCAGTCCAGACCTGTCTCCCATTGAAAATGTGTGGTGCATTATGAAGCCTAAAATAGCACAACGGAGACCCCCGGACTGTTGAACAACTTAAGCTGTACATCAAGCAAGAATGGGAAAGAATTCCACCTGAGAAGCTTCAAAAATGTGTCTCCTCAGTTCCCAAACGTTTACTGAGTGTTGTTAAAAGGAAAGGCCATGTAACACAGTGGTGAACATGCCCTTTCCCAACTACTTTGGCACGTGTTGCAGCCATGAAATTCTAAGTTAATTATTATTTGCAAAAAAAATAATAAAGTTTATGAGTTTGAACATCAAATATGTTGTCTTTGTAGCATATTCATCTGAATATGGGTTGAAAATGATTTGCAAATCATTGTATTCCGTTTATATTTACATCTAACACTATTTCCCAACTCATATGGAAACGGGGTTTGTACTTAGAGGGCATTTTTCGATCATAAATATAATAAATATAATGGTAGCTGACTAACTCTCTTCATGTATTTTTGACAAAATGCAATTTTACACATCACACGGCATTTATTTGTGTTTTTTTCACTCTGCATTGCATCCGACCTTCCCTCCCCCAGGCTCCCCCCTGGGCACCCCAGAACCACTGGTGCTTCTTACTCCACCTCGGTGCCTCACCGCCAATCGCACGCAGCACGGTGTCCTCCTCACCTGGCTCCCCCCAGCCAACCACTCTTCCCCCATCAACCGCTACATCATCGAGTTCCGCCTCGGGGAGCGATGGGAAACCCTCGACGACTTGATCCCGTCCACTGAGACCGAGCTCATCGCCAGAGACCTCGTTCAGGTAGGGAAACAATATTTTCCGGACCATAGGGCGCACCGGATTATAAGGCGCACCGCCGATGAGCGTGCCTAGTCAGGTCTATTTTCATACAAAAGGCGCACCGGATTATAAGGCGCATTAAAGGGGTCAGATGATGACTTTTTTTCTAAATGTAAAAGACTTCCTTGTGGTCTACGTCAGTGTTTTTCAACCTTTTTTGAGGCAAGGCACATTTTTGTCATAAAAAAAATACGGAGTCGCACCACCAGCGGAAAACGTTAAAAAATGTAACTCCACCAGGTCGTCCTGCCTTATTTTGAGTTTGTTGGTGTTTTCCTGTGTGTAGTGCTTTAGTTCCTGTCTTGCGCTCTTATTTTGGTGGCCCTTCCTGTTTTGTCCGTATTTTCCTGTAGCAGTTTCATGTCTTCCTTGAACGCTATTCCCCGCACCTGCTTTGTGTTAGCAAGCAAGGCTATTTACGTTGTTGCTACCCTTCTTTGTGAGGACATTGTTGATTGTCGTTTTACGTACGGATGTACTTTAGTGGACGCCGTAAGTTTTTGCTGTCGTCCAGCATTCTGTCTCTGTTTACTTTGTAGCCAGTTCAGTTTGACTCTCGTTTTGCAAAGCCGTTTCCTTTTCCTTTCCCTTTCGTTCATTTTGGGTTTAAGCATCACATACCTTTTTACCTGCACGCCGCCCCCCGCTGTGGTCTGCATATTGGGATCACGACAAACCATCCTCGTCTCACCCGACACATTCCGACTTTTACAAAGCAATGAACTACAGTGTTTCCCACACATTCATTTATTTGTGGCGGCCCGCCACGAAAGAATTACGTCCGCCACAAATGGATTTTTCGGCTTTTGACTCGCTCGACCGCTCATAAGAGCAATTGGACTGTCTGTGAATGTTGCTTGTAGTTACAACTCCGGTGCAGTAGGTGGCGGTAACTCCACCAATAGCACTTAATTCACCTGGTGGGCCAGAAGAAGAAGAAGAAGAAGAAAAGGGACGGACGGACGGACGAAACGGGATCAAAATACGAGGGTAATATAGGTTCTAGGTAGATATGTTATAGCTGCATCGCTCGCGGTTCGTCATATATTTAACGTTAATCCGCTGCTTCATTAACACCGCCGCTGTTTGACTCGTGGGCCGGGGCAGACGCACGTAATAACAGTCACGTGTTACCCTACCGACGAGCTAACGTGTCCAGGTTATAACCCTGTTGTCAATAAACACACATGGACTGAAGCTAAATTGTCCACTGTCCACTGCAGCATGTGAATGCAATGAAAAGAATAAAATCTGAGCCAACCAGCTGTTAAAATGTTGTCCAGGTTAATGTTTTGGCCATTAAAGGCCCTTCATTTCAAGATTTCAACTGTGATCGGGCTTTAAACAGGTGGCTGACCTGTTCAGATGAGTGTAACTGCTACTGGTCAAATAATGTGAAATAGCATTTAATTTTACATGTATGCAATGCCATTTAAATGTAATTATAGATAATAATAATAATAAATACTGTGTAGTGTTGTAAATAGTCAACGGGAAGGATTTTAGTAAGATATAAGCCATGAGCACTACAGAGCCAGAAAAAAACCTAGGCAGGACAAGTAAAAATATTGGGGCAAGTAGATTTGAGAAGTCGGGCAAGTAGAAAAAAACCTTAACGTTGAACCCTGCATGTGTTGAGCTGCTGCCGCTTAAGGTTAGACGGCACTGTACATAGAGCGGTTCTGCTCGTTAGTAATAAATTCTAATGTTGGATGTTCACTCCTTCACACAGATGAGTATAGAAAAATATTTTCAACGGCCGAAAAGGGCTCGACTTGGAGAGGAGGTAGGCCTACAGTCCGGACCACAGGTGCGACCTGTTCAGCAGCAGGAGAAGGAGGAGGAGGTTGACTGACTGTGGCAGGACACCTCTGCCACAGAAAGTTAAATTATTTAGTATGCACTAATTAAAGGGGCAGAGCTTTAACAGACATTTTAGCTTTTATATTTTATAAGATATATTTTTTGTAAGAACCACAATTAATAAATATATTTCAGTGAATCACTAATTGTTCAAATCTGTATATAAATATGTACATAAAATGTTGTAATTATATTCCAACTCCGCATTCTTCTTGGTCATCGCCGCTGCCGCCGCCGCCACCGCCGCCACCACCACCCCCCGACCACACCACCACAAATAGATGCCTGTCCTGTGGGAAACACTGAACCACTTGCTGCCACCTACTGACACGGAGTATTACATGGTTACTAGGGCTGCAACTAACGATTAATTTTATAATCGATTAATATGTCGATTATAACTTCGATTCATCGATTAATAATCGGATAAAAGAGACAAACTACGTTTCTATCCTTTCCAGTATTTTTTTGAAAAATAAAACAGCATACTGGCACCACACTTATTTTGATTATTGTTTCTCAGCTGTTTGTACATGTTGCAGTTTATAAATAAAGGTTTATAAAAATAAATAAATAAATAAAAAAGCCTCTGCGCATGCGCATAGCATAGATCCAACGAATCGATGACTAAATTAATCGCCAACTATTTTTATAATCGATTTTAATCGATTTAATCGATTAGTTGTTGCAGCCCTAATGGTTACCCTGCTGAGTTCTACACAGCACAGACACTAAGCAACGGCACATTATTGGCAGATTATAATTATTATTTTGCAAAAAATATTTTTGGGATAAATTAGGTGAAGTTGCATAATTTCCCATGGAACACCAGACAATATCTCACCTCGCACTAGTGTGCCGCGGCACAGTAGTTGAAAAACACTGGTCTACATTAGGGATGTCCCGATCCGATATTTGGATCGAATCGGCCGCCGATATTTGCCAAAAAATGCGTATCGGCAAGGCATGGGAAAATGCCGATCCAGATCCAGTTTAAAAAAAAAAAACTCCGGTCCGTGTTTTCCAACGCACCGATTGAAATAATACATTCCACTTTTCTGCTGCTCCCTAATTTCCGTTCCACATTTTCCAGCACACCTTCAACACATCCACAGGTCTGTGGATTCTCACGCAGTTGCTTTCGACAGGCTCTTCTCACTCTTTTCTGTGTCTCCCTCTCACAGACAGCAAGAAGCGCACCTTCTTACACACGTCACATACTGTCACGACACACGTCACATACTGTCACGTCATACGTCACATACTGTCACGTCATACGTCACATACTGTCACGTCATACGTCACATACGTATACGCCCTCTCCCAGCAGAGAGGTAGCAGCATGGCTAACGTTAGCTGTGATGCTAGGGCAGCCGTGTGACCAACGCTCCCTCTAAGGTGCGCGCCTGCGCAATTACGCACTGCTCAAGCGTCCTCTGCGCACGGCAAATCTATGCCACGCACAACATCAAATAAAAAAATAAGCGCATAACAATTTTCGACACACGGACACGACAGAGAAAACAGTTTTCGTCATCATTGTTCAAATATTGTGACGTCTGTCGAGACGCTTATCTCCATTCGGTGCCACACGTCCACACCATCAAAATGCCGAGGCAAACATTTCCAGATCAACACCGTATGAAAAAAATAGTGATTTTTTTTAGTTGTGATTTCCTTCTCTGCATGTAAGTTTAAAAGTAGCATATATTAATGCATAAAGGAAAAAGAATGTTTTAATGTAGACATGCAAGCCTTTAAAGAAAATTTTGAAAATCAAGACTACATTTCCTGCAAATGGGTGCATTTCTACCCTATATTTTAACTTTAGATTTATTCTCATATCAAACTCTTTTGGCTGTCTTTTTGACACTTACCCTCCACACCCTGGATTATAAATAATGTCAATAATTCAATGTGATTATCTTGTGTGATGACTATATTATGATGATAGTATATATCTGATAGTATATATCTGTATCATGAATCAATTTAAGTGGACCCCGACTTAAACAAGTGTAAAAACCTATTGGGGTGTTACCATTTAGTGGTCAATTGTACGGAATATGTACTTCACTGTGCAACCTACTAATAAAAGTCTCAATCAATCAATCAAAACACATAGAATCATCATACTGCTGTGATTATATGCATCAAGTGTTCATTCAAGGCTAAGGCAAAATATCCAGATATATATCGTGTATCGCAATATGGCCTTAAAATATCGCAATATTAAAAAAAGGCCATATCGCCCAGCCCTAGTTCAATGATGCCATTTCTGTTTGTCATGTATAATTTTGTCTATTTTGTGTTTATCCTTGAATAAACAGGTCAGTTTCTTGTTACCAACCATTGTGTATTATTCAAACTCCCCTAATTCAGCTGGCTAGTTGTTATCAAGAGTACTAAAACCCTTTTCAACATGATTCTGACAACTAAGTAGGCTAAATAACTTTAAACTTTAATACATGCTCGGATAGGCCAGTATCGATCAGTATCGGTATCGGTCAGTATCGGTATCGGATCGGAAGTGCAAAAACAATATCTGTAATCGGATCGGAAGTGCAAAAACCTGGATCGGGACATCCCTAGTCTACATAACATGTGATGGTGGTTCTTTGGTCAAAATATTGCATAGATGATGTTTTACACATCATCTTCAAGCCGCTTTCTGACAGTCGCTTCAGGATGCGCCGTTTTGTGAGCGGTCTTATTTACGGGGCTCACCTTCGACAGCGTCTTCTCCCCGTCATCTTTGTTGTAGCGGTGTAGCGTGCAAGGACGGGAGTGGAAGAAGTGTCAAAGGATGGCGTTAACTGTTTTAATGACATTCAGACTTTACTTCAATCTATAACAGAGCAGCATCTCCTCATCCATGGCTCACTAGTGTAACAACAACAACGCCCGAAATGTGTCCCGTGAAAAACCCTCCGACCGGAACTCTCTAATAACTAAAGTTCCTTGGGTGAATAATGCAAACTCACTACACCGGTAGTTTTTAGCGCTTCTATAGAACTTAGAACTTTACACTACTTTATATTAGAAATGGCAACAGTGGAGGATGAATGTCCCATAACAAGAAGATAGAGGAAAAGAAGAAGCTTATCGACTATGGCAGTGCTAATTTTCAGGACTTATGCAGATCCCAAATACACATCAGCAGGTACCAGAAGCTAAAAAATTATGGTTTTGCATAATATTGCGAAACAAAACGCCAGATAATATGTCTGCTATTGGGGGCCATTTTGCGGTCCTTATACACACACCATAGTAATACTTGTATCTCTGACTACCGTAGCCGTAATGGGCCGACAATCCATCAAGCGGTGCGGCTTCAAAGTCGTACTAAAACATTTTGACAGATTTTTGAGTGCCGTAAATGGGTTTGTAGAGGTTGCCCTCTAGTGGGTTCTCCTGACCGCCACACACTGGCACGAGAGCCCGGTATTCAGGTTGGATCAAGTCTTTTATTTCCATACACCCGTATGGTTTGCTTTTCAGCAGTTTATAGTTCGGACTTGTCTCTGCTTTGCTCTCTCGTGTGTCTCTCTCTCTCGCTCCAACTCCAACAACCGTGTCTTGGCCCCAGCTGCATGGCAGGTGATCAGATGATCAGCCCCAGCTGGGTAATCCAATCAATCAATCAATCAATCAATGTTTATTTATATAGCCCTAAATCACAAGTGTCTCAAAGGGCTGCACAAGCCACAACGACATCCTCGGTACAAAGCCCACATAAGGGCAAGGAAAAACTCACCCCAGTGGGACGTCGATGTGAATGACTATGAGAAACCTTGGAGAGGACCGCATATGTGGGTAAACCCCCCCCCCCTCTAGGGGAGACCGAAAGCAATGGATGTCGAGTGGGTCAATCACCTGCCAGCTGCGCTGCAAGGCCGGTCCTTCCACACCCCGCTACGCGGCAGGCCTGCAGACCACGCCCCCCTCCACAGGGTTATACCTGTATAGCGCTTTTCTACCTTCAAAGTACTCAAACTGCTTTGACACTATTTCCACATTCACCCATTCACACACACGTTCACACACACTGATGGCGGGAGCTGCCATGCAAGGCGCTAACCATGACCCATCAGGAGCAAGGGTGAAGTGTCTTGCTCAAGGACACAACGGACGTGACGAGGTTGGTAGAAGGTGGGGATTGAACCAGGAACCCTCAGGTTGCTGGCACGGCCACTCTGCCAACATCGCCACGCCGTCCCCGTGTGTAATGTTCTATATTTTCAATGGAACGTTTACATTTTTGGTGTTGTTTACTGTCAGGTTCAAACACTGATGACATCTATTAAACAGACAAGAAGCAAGGAATCATGCAGAGACAGAGTTCAATTTAGCACACTTAGTCACAGTCTCGCCGTACGCTCTAAGGTACAGCTCCCGCGTCCCTCTATTTATTCAGGAGTTCCCCAGTCAACATCACTCTAAAAGGAGTGGTCACACATATCATGCAAAGCAGCTCCAGTACGCACAATACGTGACGGAACGTGCTGGGCCTTGTGATTTCGCTTTGTCTCTGCTTCGTCTGCGTGCTGTCGTCATATCTTCGTTGAGGTCCTTGAAGTCCTTGGCTGTTAGCGGGCTAAAACAAAGATAACATCTGCGGCTGAGGCCACCCCTCAGACAAGAAGTTTTGTCCTTGCACAGATAGAAAAAGTACAGCTTGAACACAATAGCTATTAACTATAGCAACGGACTTTAAGCATACTAAAGTTGTGTGATAATATATATATACATGATTATTCTAACATTTACTGGCGTCATATAATGCAGTCTACACATATCTGTTATGTGTGGCTGCCATCTATTGGTCACACTTATCATTACACCATGTACCAAATAAAATTGCTTCGAGGTCGGCAAGCACAACCAGAAGTATTCCGTACATTAGGCGCACCGGGTTATAAGGCGCGCTGTCAATTTTTGAGAAAATGAAAGGATTTTAAGTGCGCCTTATAGACCGAAAAATACAGTGTTAATGTTCCTTATTTTCAATGGAACATTTACATTTTTGGTGTTTACTGGCGTCATATTGCAGTCTACACGTAACTCTTATGTGTGGCTGCCTTCTACTGGTCACACTTATCATTACACCATGTACCAAATAAAATTGCTTCGAGGTCGGCAAGCACAACCAGGATTATTCCGTACATTAGGCGCACCGGGTTATAATGCGCACTGTTGATTTTTGAGAAAATGAAAGGATTTTAAGTGCGCCTTATAGTCAGAAAAATACAGTGTTAATGTTCTTTATTTTCAATGGAACATTTACATTTTTGGTGTTTACTGGCGTCATATTGCAGTCTACACATATCTCTTATGTGTGGCTGCCATCTACTGGTCACACTTATCATTACACCGTGTACCAAATAAAATTGCTTCGAGGTCGGCAAGCACAACCAGAATTATTCCGTACATTAGGCGCACAGGGTTATAATGCGCACTGTTGATTTTTGGGAAAATGAAAGGATTTTAAGTGCGCCTTATAGTCCGAAAAATACAGTGTTAATGTTCTTTATTTTCAATGGAACATTTACATTTTTTGGTGTTGTTTACTGGCGTCATATTGCAGTCTACACGTATCTATTATGTGTGGCTGCCATCTACTGGTCACACTTATCATTACACCGTGTACCAAATAAAATTGCTTCGAGGTCGGCAAGCACAACCAGAACGATTCCGTACATTAGGCGCACAGGGTTATAATGCGCACTGTTGATTTTTGGGAAAATGAAAGGATTTTAAGTGCGCCTTATAGTCCGAAAAATACAGTGTTAATGTTCTTTATTTTCAATGGAACATTTACATTTTTTGGTGTTGTTTACTGGCGTCATATTGCAGTCTACACGTATCTATTATGTGTGGCTGCCATCTACTGGTCACACTTATCATTACACCATGTACCAAATAAAATTGCTTCGAGGTCGGCAAGCACAACCAGAATTATTCCGTACATTAGGCGCACCGGGTTATAATGCGCACTGTTGATATTTGAGAAAATGAAAGGATTTTTTAAGTGCGCCTTATAGTCCGAAAAATACAGTGTTAATGTTCTTTATTTTCAATGGAACATTTACATTTTTTTGGTGTTGTTTACTGGCGTCATATTGCAGTCTACACGTATCCCTTATGTGTGGCTGCCATCTACTGGTCACACTTATCATTACACCGTGTACCAAATAAATTTGCTTCGAGGTCGGCAAGCACAACCAGAACGATTCCGTACATTAGGCGCACTGTTGATTTTTGGGAAAATGAAAGGATTTTAAGTGCGCCTTACAGTCCGAAAAATACAGTGTTAATGTTCTTTATTTTCAATGGAACATTTAAATTTTTTGGTGTTGTTTACTGCCGTCATATTGCAGTCTACACGTAACTCTTATGTGTGGCTGCCTTCTACTGGTCACACTTATCATTACACCATGTACCAAATAAAATTGCTTCGAGGTCGGCAAGCACAACCAGAATTATTCCGTACATTAGGCGCACCGGGTTATAATGCGCACTGTTGATTTTTGAGAAAATGAAAGGATTTTTTAAGTGCGCCTTACAGTCCGAAAAATACAGTGTTAATGTTCTTTATTTTCAATGGAACATTTAAATTTTTTGGTGTTGTTTACTGGCGTCATATTGCAGTCTACACGTATCTATTATGTGTGGCTGCCATCTACTGGTCACACTTATCATTACACCGTGTACCAAATAAAATTGCTTCGAGGTCGGCAAGCACAACCAGAACGATTCCGTACATTAGGCGCACCGGGTTATAAGGCGCACTGTTGATTTTTGGGAAAATGAAAGGATTTTTTAAGTGCGCCTTATAGTCCGAAAAATACAGTGTTAATGTTCTTTATTTTCAATGGAACATTTACATTTTTTGGTGTTGTTTATTGCCGTCATATTGCAGTCTACACGTATCTCTTATGTGTGGCTGCCTTCTACTGGTCACACTTATCATTACACCATGTACCAAATAAAATTGCTTCGAGGTCGGCAAGCACAACCAGGATTATTCCGTACATTAGGCGCACAGAGTTATAATGCGCACTGTTGATTTTTGAGAAAATGAAAGGATTTTAAGTGCGCCTTATAGTCCGAAAAATACAGTGTTAATGTTCCTTATTTTCAATGGAACATTTACATTTTTGGTGTTGTTTACTGGCGTCATATTGCAGTCTACACATATCTCTTATGTGTGGCTGCCATCTACTGGTCACACTTATCATTACACCATGTACCAAATAAAATTGCTTCGAGGTCGGCAAGCACAACCAGGATTATTCCGTACATTAGGCGCACCGGGTTATAATGCGCACTTTTGATTTTTGAGAAAATGAAAGGATTTTTTAAGTGCGCCTTATAGTCCGAAAAATACAGTGTTAATGTTCCTTATTTTCAATGGACCATTTAAATTTTTTGGTGTTGTTTACTGCCGTCATATTGCAGTCTACACGTAACTCTTATGTGTGGCTGCCTTCTACTGGTCACACTTATCATTACACCATGTACCAAATAAAATTGCTTCGAGGTCGGCAAGCACAACCAGGATTATTCCGTACATTAGGCGCACATAGTTATAATGCGCACTGTTGATTTTTGAGAAAATTAAAGGATTTTAAGTGCGCCTTATAGTCCGAAAAATACAGTGTTAATGTTCTTTATTTTCAATGGAACATTTAAATTTTTTGGTGTTGTTTACTGGCGTCATATTGCAGTCTACACGTATCTATTATGTGTGGCTGCCATCTACTGGTCACACTTATCATTACACCGTGTACCAAATAAAATTGCTTCGAGGTCGGCAAGCACAACCAGAACGATTCCGTACATTAGGCGCACCGGGTTATAAGGCGCACTGTTGATTTTTGGGAAAATGAAAGGATTTTTTAAGTGCGCCTTATAGTCCGAAAAATACAGTGTTAATGTTCTTTATTTTCAATGGAACATTTACATTTTTTGGTGTTGTTTATTGCCGTCATATTGCAGTCTACACGTATCTCTTATGTGTGGCTGCCTTCTACTGGTCACACTTATCATTACACCATGTACCAAATAAAATTGCTTCGAGGTCGGCAAGCACAACCAGGATTATTCCGTACATTAGGCGCACAGAGTTATAATGCGCACTGTTGATTTTTGAGAAAATGAAAGGATTTTAAGTGCGCCTTATAGTCCGAAAAATACAGTGTTAATGTTCTTTATTTTCAATGGAACATTTACATTTTTTGGTGTTGTTTACTGGCGTCATATTGCAGTCTACACGTATCTCTTATGTGTGGCTGCCATCTACTGGTCACACTTATCATTACACCGTGTACCAAATAAAATTGCTTCGAGGTCGGCAAGCACAACCAGAACGATTCCGTACATTAGGCGCACCGGGTTATAATGCGCACTGTTGATATTTGAGAAAATGAAAGGATTTTTTAAGTGCGCCTTATAGACCGAAAAATACAGTGTTAATGTTCTTTATTTTCAATGGAACATTTACATTTTTTGGTGTTGTTTACTGGCGTCATATTGCAGTCTACACGTATCCCTTATGTGTGGCTGCCATCTACTGGTCACACTTATCATTACACCATGTACCAAATAAAATTGCTTCGAGGTCGGCAAGCACAACCAGAATTATTCCGTACATTAGGCGCACCGGGTTATAAGGCGCACTGTTGATTTTTGAGAAAATGAAAGGATTTTTTAAGTGCGCCTTATAGTCCGAAAAATACGGTGTTAATGTTCTTTATTTTCAATGGAACATTTACATTTTTTGGTGTTGTTTACTGCCGTCATATTGCAGTCTACACATATCTCTTATGTGTGGCTGCCATCTACTGGTCACACTTATCATTACACCATGTACCAAATAAAACATTTTCGAGGTCGGCAAGCACAACCAGAATTATTCCGTACATTAGGCGCACCGGGTTATAATGCGCACTGTTGATATTTGAGAAAATGAAAGGATTTTTTAAGTGCGCCTTATAGTCCGAAAAATACAGTGTTAATGTTCTTTATTTTCAATGGAACATTTACATTTTTTGGTGTTGTTTACTGGCGTCATATTGCAGTCTACACGTATCTATTATGTGTGGCTGCCATCTACTGGTCACACTTATCATTACACCATGTACCAAATAAAATTGCTTCGAGGTCGGCAAGCACAACCAGAATTATTCCGTACATTAGGCGCACCGGGTTATAATGCGCACTGTTGATTTTTGAGAAAATGAAAGGATTTTTTAAGTGCGCCTTACAGTCCGAAAAATACAGTGTTAATGTTCTTTATTTTCAATGGAACATTTACATTTTTTGGTGTTGTTTACTGGCGTCATATTGCAGTCTACACGTATCCCTTATGTGTGGCTGCCATCTACTGGTCACACTTATCATTACACCATGTACCAAATAAAACATTTTCGAGGTCGGCAAGCACAACCAGAATTATTCCGTACATTAGGCACACAGGGTTATAATGCGCACTGTTGATTTTTGAGAAAATGAAAGGATTTTTTAAGTGCGCCTTATAGTCCGAAAAATACAGTGTTAATGTTCCCTATTTTCAATGGAACATTTACATTTTTGGTGTTGTTTACTGGCGTTATATTGCAGTCTACACATATCTCTTATGTGTGGCTGCCATCTACTGGTCACACTTATCATTACACCGTGTACCAAATAAAATTGCTTCGAGGTCGGCAAGCACAACCAGAATTATTCCGTATATTAGGCGCACCGGGTTATAATGCGCACTGTTGATTTTTGAGAAAATGAAAGGATTTTTGAAGTGCGCCTTATAGTCCGAAAAATACAGTGTTAATGTTCCTTATTTTCAATGGAACATTTACATTTTTTGGTGTTGTTTACTGGCGTCATATTGCAGTCTACACGTATCCCTTATGTGTGGCTGCCATCTACTGGTCACACTTATCATTACACCATGTACCAAATAAAATTGCTTCGAGGTCGGCAAGCACAACCAGGATTATTCCGTACATTAGGCGCACCGGGTTATAATGCGCACTGTTGATATTTGAGAAAATGAAAGGATTTTTTAAGTGTGCCTTATAGTCCGAAAAATACGGTGTTAATGTTCTTTATTTTCAATGGAACATTTACATTTTTGGTGTTTACTGGCGTCATATTGCAGTCTACACATATCTCTTATGTGTGGCTGCCATCTACTGGTCACACTTATCATTACACCATGTACCAAATAAAATTGCTTCGAGGTCGGCAAGCACAACCAGAATTATTCCGTACATTAGGCGCACCGGGTTATAATGCGCACTGTTGATTTTTGAGAAAATGGAAGGATTTTTTAAGTGCGCCTTATAGTCCGAAAAATACAGTGTTAATGTTCCTTATTTTCAATGGAACATTTACATTTTTGGTGTTGTTTACTGGCGTCATATTGCAGCCTACACATATCTCTTATGTGTGGCTGCCATCTACTGGTCACACTTATCATTACACCGTGTACCAAATAAAATTGCTTCGAGGTCGGCAAGCACAACCAGAACGATTCCGTACATTAGGCGTACAGGGTTATAATGTGCACTGTTGATTTTTGAGAAAATGAAAGGATTTTTTAAGTGCGCTTTATAGTCTGAAAAATGCGGTTATACAGTGACCTAGCTCAATTAAATTTGGCTCAATTGAGGAGAAACGTCTGGGCTGTACTCTTGCACATTTTCCCACCACGCTATGACGAAAGATTGTACGCCTCCTCTTTTATTCGGACTTTCCCTGATTACATGGCAACAGCTGTTTCTAAGGGAGTGGGGTCGTAAACAGCCATCGCCTATGATTAAAAACGGAAAAATACGTTGTGTAAGTGTGACGATGCAAGGTTTGTTTGTTTGTTTGGTCTCCCTAACACCAGGAATCATGGTACGAGTTCCGAGTGATGGCCGTCATGGATGACCTGATCAGTGAGAGCAGCAATGTAGTGGGAGTGTCCAGCACAGGTCAGTATCGCACTTTTATATCGGATAATTGCCATTAATTAGAGACTCTCTGTTTCCATTTTATAATGTTTATATTTTTCCCCGTCAGATCCCTTCCCCCCCGCGGAGGTGGCTGACGAGGGGCTGGCGCGGCCCGTGGTGGCGGGCGTCGTGGCGACTATCTGTTTCCTGGCAGCGGCGGTGCTGTTCAGCACCCTGGCGGCTTGCTTCGTCAACAAGCAGCACCGGCGCAAACTCAAGCGTAAACCGGGTTGGTCCCCCCACCGCACCCCTCTCGTACCTGACTGGGGAAAAAAAATAAAACACGTGCCGTTTGTTCTCTCAGATCCTCCATTGTCGGTGACGCACTTCAGAAAAAGCGTGGAATCACCGTAAGTAGCGCCACAGCCGGAGCCCGCGCTGCTGTCATGCATCTTCTCCTGCACCACTTTTATTATATCTGAAAACAATGAGAAGCTTATCTGGATTATTCAGACCTACTCTGAAAATTGAGTCTGATTGCTAAAGAATGCTGTCGCCAACATTTCAGAAAGTAGAATACGTGGCAAAATCCTGTATAATACAGTCATGGGAAAAAAAAATATATCACATTAATAAGAGTTGTACTCAGACATTTTAGGATGTATTTATTATGGATAATCTCAAATTTGTATCATAATCACCCCCAAATCCTCCACACGACACCTCCGCTCCGGACAGACTAACCTCCCTGACCACCTGAGGGTACCACAGACTGTAAATGCTTTTAAAAAAGGCTTAAAAACCCTTCTTTTAAAAAAAGCCTTTTTTTAGTTATATGCGTGCTAGTTCTAGTTTTTATTTTTATTTTTTTAAATTATCTTTTTATTTATATTTTAATACACTATAGCACTTTGAGGTTGTTTGCTCAATGTAAAGTGCTTTTTACAAATACAATCTATAATAATAATAATTATTATTATTATTATAATCAGACAAATCAATCAATCAATCAAAGTTTATTTATATAGCCCTTAATCACGAGCGTCTCAAAGGGCTGCACAAGCCACAACGACATCCTCGGCTCAGATCCCACATCAGGGCAAGGAAAAACTCAAGCCAATGGGATGACAATGAGAAACCTTGGAGGGGACAGCAGATGTGGGGACCCCCCACCCCTGGACGTCGAGTGGATCTCGTTAATAGTGTGAGAGTCCAGTCCATAGTGGGGCCAGCAGGAGTGGATCCAGTTAATAGTGTGAGAGTCCAGTCCATAGTGGATCTAACATAATAGTGGGAGAGTCCAGTCCATAGTGGATCTAACATAATAGTGTGAGAGTCCAGTCCATAGTGGATCTAACATAATAGTGTGAGAGTCCAGTCCATAGTGGATCTAACATATTAGTGTGAGAGTCCAGTCCATAGTGGATCTAACATAATAGTGTGAGAGTCCAGTCCATAGTGGATCTAACATATTAGTGTGAGAGTCCAGTCCATAGTGGATCTAACATAATAGTGTGAGAGTCCAGTCCATAGTGGGGCCAGCAGGAGTGGATCTAGTTAATGGTGTGAGAGTCCAGTCCATAGTGGATCTAACATAATAGTGTGAGAGTCCAGTCCATAGTGGATCTAACATAATAATGTGAGAGTCCAGTCCATAGTGGATCTAACATAATAGTGTGAGAATCCAGTCCATAGTGGATCTAACATAATAGTGTAAGAGTCCAGTCCATAGTGGATCTAACATAATAGTGTGAGAGTCCAGTCCATAGTGGATCTAACATAATAGTGTGAGAGTCCAGTCCATAGTGGATCTAACATAATAGTGTGAGAGTCCAGTCCATAGTGGATCTAACATATTAGTGTGAGAGTCCAGTCCATAGTGGATCTAACATAATAGTGTGAGAGCCCAGTCCATAGTGGGGCCAGCAGGAGTGGATCTAGTTAATGGTGTGAGAGTCCAGTCCATAGTGGATCTAACATAATAGTGTGAGAGTCCAGTCCATAGTGGATCTAACATAATAATGTGAGAGTCCAGTCCATAGTGGATCTAACATAATAGTGTGAGAATCCAGTCCATAGTGGATCTAACATAATAGTGTAAGAGTCCAGTCCATAGTGGATCTAACATAATAGTGTGTGAGTCCAGTCCATAGTGGATCTAACATAATAGTGTGAGAGTCCAGTCCATAGTGGATCTAACATAATAGTGTGAGAGTCCAGTCCATAGTGGATCTAACATAATAGTGAGAGTCCAGTCCATAGTGGATCTAACATAATAGTGTGAGAGTCCAGTCCATAGTGGATCTAACATAATAGTGAGAGTCCAGTCCATAGTGGATCTAACATAATAGTGTAAGAGTCCAGTCCATAGTGGATCTAACATAATAGTGTGAGAGTCCAGTCCATAGTGGGGCCAGCAGGAGTGGATCTAGTTAATGGTGTGAGAGTCCAGTCCATAGTGGATCTAACATAATAGTGTGAGAGTCCAGTCCATAGTGGATCTAACATAATAATGTGAGAGTCCAGTCCATAGTGGATCTAACATAATATTGTGAGAGTCCAGACCATAGTGGATCTAACATAATAGTGTGAGAGTCCAGTCCATAGTGGATCTAACATAATAATGTGAGAGTCCAGTCCATAGTGGATCTAACATAATAGTGTGAGAATCCAGTCCATAGTGGATCTAACATAATAGTGTGAGAGTCCAGTCCATAGTGGATCTAACATAATAGTGTGAGAGTCCAGTCCATAGTGGATCTAACATAATAGTGAGAGTCCAGTCCATAGTGGATCTAACATAATAGTGTAAGAGTCCAGTCCATAGTGGATCTAACATAATAGTGTGAGAGTCCAGTCCATAGTGGATCTAACATATTAGTGTGAGAGTCCAGTCCATAGTGGATCTAACATTATAGTGGGAGTCCAGTCCATAGTGGATCTAACATAATAGTGTGAGAGTCCAGTCCATAGTGGATCTAACATAATAGTGAGAGTCCAGTCCATTGTGGATCTAACATAATAGTGTGAGAGTCCAGTCCATAGTGGATCTAACATAATAGTGTGAGAGTCCAGTCCATAGTGGATCTAACATAATATTGTGAGAGTCCAGTCCATAGTGGATCTATCATAATAGTGTGAGAGTCCAGTCCATAGTGGATCTAACATAATAGTGTGAGAGTCCAGTCCATAGTGGATCTAACATAATAGTGAGAGTCCAGTCCATTGTGGATCTAACATAATAGTGTGAGAGTCCAGTCCATAGTGGATCTAACATAATAGTGTGAGAGTCCAGTCCATAGTGGATCTAACATAATATTGTGAGAGTCCAGTCCATAGTGGATCTAACATAATAGTGTGAGAGTCCAGTCCATAGTGGGGCCAGCAGGAGTGGATCTAGTTAATGGTGTGAGAGTCCAGTCCATAGTGGATCTAACATAATAGTGTGAGAATCCAGTCCATAGTGGATCTAACATAATAGTGAGAGTCCAGTCCATAGTGGATCTAACATAATAGTGTAAGAGTCCAGTCCATAGTGGATCTAACATAATAGTGTGAGAGTCCAGTCCATAGTGGATCTAACATATTAGTGTGAGAGTCCAGTCCATAGTGGATCTAACATAATAGTGTGAGAGTCCAGTCCATAGTGGGGCCAGCAGGAGTGGATCTAGTTAATGGTGTGAGAGTCCAGTCCATAGTGGATCTAACATAATAGAGTGAGAATCCAGTCCATAGTGGATCTAACATAATAGTGAGAGTCCAGTCCATAGTGGATCTAACATAATAGTGAGAGTCCAGTCCATAGTGGATCTAACATAATATTGTGAGAGTCCAGACCATAGTGGATCTAACATAATAGTGTGAGAGTCCAGTCCATAGTGGATCTAACATAATAGTGTGAGAGTCCAGTCCATAGTGGATCTAACATAATATTGTGAGAGTCCAGTCCATAGTGGATCTAACATAATAGTGTGAGAATCCAGTCCATAGTGGATTTAACATAATAGTGTGAGAGTCCAGTCCATAGTGGATCTAACATAATAGTGTGAGAATCCAGTCCATAGTGGATCTAACATAATAGTGAGAGTCCAGTCCATAGTGGATCTAACATAATAGTGAGAGTCCAGTCCATAGTGGATCTAACATAATATTGTGAGAGTCCAGACCATAGTGGATCTAACATAATAGTGTGAGAGTCCAGTCCATAGTGGATCTAACATAATAGTGTGAGAGTCCAGTCCATAGTGGATCTAACATAATATTGTGAGAGTCCAGTCCATAGTGGATCTAACATAATAGTGTGAGAGTCCAGTCCATAGTGGATCTAACATAATAGTGTGAGAGTCTAGTCCATAGTGGATCTAACATAATAGTGTGAGAGTCCAGTCCATAGTGGATCTAACATAATAGTGAGAGTCCAGTCCATAGTGGATCTAACATAATCGTGTGAGAATCTAGTCCATAGTGGATATAACATAATAGTGTGAGAGTCCAGTCCATAGTGGATCTAACATAATAGTGTGAGAGTCTAGTCCATAGTGGATCTAACATAATAGTGTGAGAGTCCAGTCCATAGTGGATCTAACATAATAGTGTGAGAGTCCAGTCTATAGTGGGGCCAGCAGGAGTGGATCTAGTTTATAGTGTGAGAGTCCAGTCCATAGTGGATCTCGTTAATAGTGAGAGTACAGTCCAAGGTGGGGCCAGCAGGAGTGGATCTAGTTAATAATGTGACAGTCCAGTCCATAGAGGATCCAACATAATAGTGAGAGTCCAGTCCATAGTGGATCTAACATAATAGTGAGAGTCCAGTCCATAGTGGATCTAACATAATAGTGTGAGAGTCCAGTCCATAGTGGATCTAACATAATAGTGTGAGAGTCCAGTCCATAGTGGATCTAACATAATAGTGTGAGAGTCCAGTCCATAGTGGATCTAACATAATAGTGTGAGAGTCCAGTCCATAGTGGATCTAACATAATAGTGTGAGAGTCCAGTCCATAGTGGATCTAACATAATAGTGTGAGAGTCCAGTTCATAGTGGATCTAACATAATAGTGAGAGTCCAGTCCATAGTGGATCTAACATAACAGTGAGAGTCCAGTCCATAGTGGATGTAACATAATAGTGAGAGTCCAGTCCATAGTGGATCTAACATAGTAGTGTGAGTCCAGTCCATAGTGGATCTAACATAATAGTGTGAGAGTCCAGTCCATAGTGGATTTAACATAATAGTGTAAGAGTCCAGTCCATAGTGGATCTAACATAATAGTGTGAGAGTCCAGTCCATAGTGGATCTAACATAATAGTGTGAGAGTCTAGTCCATAGTGGATCTAACATAATAGTGTGAGAGTCCAGTCCATAGTGGATCTAACATAATAGTGAGAGTCCAGTCCATAGTGGGACCAGCAGGTGTGGATCTAGTTTATAGTGTGAGAGTCCAGTCCATAGTGGATCTCGTTAATAGTGAGAGTACAGTCCAAGGTGGGGCCAGCAGGAGTGGATCTAGTTAATAATGTGACAGTCCAGTCCATAGAGGATCCAACATAATAGTGAGAGTCCAGTCCATAGTGGATATATCATAATAGTGAGAGTCCAGTCCATAGTGGATCTAACATAATAGTGTGAGAGTCCAGTCCATAGTGGATCTAACATAATAGTGTGAGAGTCCAGTCCATAGTGGATCTAACATAATAGTGAGAGTCCAGTCCATAGTGGATCTAACATAATAGTGTGAGAGTCCAGTCCATAGTGGATCTAACATAATAGTGTGAGAGTCCAGTCCATAGTGGATCTAACATAATAGTGAGAGTCCAGTCCATAGTGGATCTAACATAATAGTGTGAGAGTCCAGTCCATAGTGGATCTAACATAATAGTGAGAGTCCAGTCCATAGTGGATCTAACATAATAGTGAGAGAGTCCAGTCCATAGTGGATCTAACATAATAGTGAGAGAGTCCAGTCCATAGTGGATCTAACATAATAGTGTGAGAGTCCAGTCCATAGTGGATCTAACATAATAGTGTGAGAGTCCAGTCCATAGTGGATCTAACATAATAGTGTGAGAGTCCAGTCCATAGTGGATCTAACATAATAGTGTGAGAGTCCAGTCCATAGTGGATCTAACATAATAGTGAGAGAGTCCAGTCCATAGTGGATCTAACATAATAGTGAGAGTCCAGTCCATAGTGGATCTAACATAATAGTGAGAGTCCAGTCCATAGTGGATCTAACATAATAGTGAGAGTCCAGTCCATAGTGGATCTAACATAATAGTGAGAGCCCAGTCCATAGTGGATCTAACATAATAGTGTGAGAGTCCAGTCCATAGTGGATCTAACATAATAGTGTGAGAGTCCAGTCCATAGTGGATCTAACATAATATTGTGAGAGTCCTGTCCATAGTGGATCTAACATAATAGTGAGAGAGTCCAGTCCATAGTGGATCTAACATAATAGTGAGAGTCCAGTCCATAGTGGATCTAACATTATAGTGAGAGTCCAGTCCATAGTGGATCTAACATAATAGTGAGAGTCCAGTCCATAGTGGATCTAACATAATAGTGAGAGTCCAGTCCATAGTGGATCTAACATAATAGTGTGAGAGTCCAGTCCATAGTGGATCTAACATAATAGTGTGAGAGTCCAGTCCATAGTGGATCTAACATAAAAGTGAGAGTCCAGTCCATAGTGGATCTAACATAATAGTGTGAGAGTCCAGTCCATAGTGGATCTAACATAATAGTGTGAGAGTCCAGTCCATAGTGGATCTAACATAATAGTGTGAGAGTCCAGTCCATAGTGGATCTAACATAAAAGTGAGAGTCCATTCCATAGTGGATCTAACATAATAGTGTGAGAGTCCAGTCCATAGTGGATCTAACATAATAGTGAGAGTCCAGTCCATAGTGGATCTAACATAATAGTGTAAGAGTCCAGTCCATAGTGGATCTAACATAATAGTGTGAGAGTCCAGTCCATAGTGGATCTAACATATTAGTGTGAGAGTCCAGTCCATAGTGGATCTAACATAATAGTGTGAGAGTCCAGTCCATAGTGGGGCCAGCAGGAGTGGATCTAGTTAATGGTGTGAGAGTCCAGTCCATAGTGGATCTAACATAATAGTGTGAGAGTCCAGTCCATAGTGGATCTAACACAATAATGTGAGAGTCCAGGCCATAGTGGATCTAACATAATAGTGAGAGTCCAGTCCATAGTGAATCTAACATAATAGTGAGAATCCAGTCCATAGTGGATCTAACATAATAGTGAGAGTCCAGTCCATAGTGGATCTAACATAACAGTGAGAGTCCAGTCCATAGTGGATCTAACATAATAGTGAGAGTCCAGTTCATAGTGGATCTAACATAATAGTGAGAGTCCAGTCCATAGTGGATCTAACATAATAGTGAGAGTCCAGTTCATAGTGGATCTAACATAATAGTGAGAGTCCAGTCCATAGTGGATCTAACATAATAGTGAGAGTCCAGTCCATAGTGGATCTAACATAATAGTGAGAGTCCAGTCCATAGTGGATCTAACATAACAGTGAGAGTCCAGTCCATAGTGGATGTAACATAATAGTGAGAGTCCAGTCCATAGTGGATCTAACATAATAGTGTGAGTCCAGTCCATAGTGGATCTAACATAATAGTGAGAGTCCAGTCCATAGTGGATCTAACATAATAGTGAGAGTCCAGTCCATAGTGGATCTAACATTATAGTGGGAGTCCAGTCCATCGTGGATCTAACATAATAGTGTGATAGTCCAGTCCATAGTGGATCTAACATAATAGTGAGAGTCCAGTCCATAGTGGATCTAACATAATAGTGAGAGTCCAGTCCATAGTGGATCTAACATAATAGTGTGAGAGTCCAGTCCATAGTGGATCTAACATAATAGTGTGAGAGTCCAGTCCATAGTGGATCTAACATTATAGTGGGAGTCCAGTCCATAGTGGATCTAACATTATAGTGGGAGTCCAGTCCATCGTGGATCTAACATAATAGTGTGAGAGTCCAGTCCATAGTGGATCTAACATAATAGTGAGAGAGTCCAGTCCATAGTGGATCTAACATAACAGTGAGAGTCCAGTCCATAGTGGATCTAACATAATAGTGTGAGTCCAGTCCATAGTGGATCTAACATAATAGTGAGAGTCCAGTCCATAGTGGATCTAACATAACAGTGAGAGTCCAGTTCATAGTGGATCTAACATAATAGTGTGAGAGTCCAGTCCATAGTGGGGCCAGCAGGAGTGGATCTAGTTAATGGTGTGAGAGTCCAGTTCATAGTGGATCTAACATAATAGTGTGAGAGTCCAGTCCATAGTGGGGCCAGCAGGAGTGGATCTAGTTAATGGTGTGAGAGTCCAGTCCATAGTGGATCTAACATAATAGTGTGAGAGTCCAGTCCATAGTGGGGCCAGCAGGAGTGGATCTAGTTAATGGTGTGAGAGTCCAGTCCATAGTGGATCTAACATAATAGTGTGAGAATCCAGTCCATAGTGGATCTAACATAATAGTGAGAGTCCAGTCCATAGTGGATCTAACATAATAGTGAGAGAG
The DNA here is from genome assembly GCF_033978685.3 of Nerophis lumbriciformis. Classification (NCBI taxonomy): domain Eukaryota; kingdom Metazoa; phylum Chordata; class Actinopteri; order Syngnathiformes; family Syngnathidae; genus Nerophis; species Nerophis lumbriciformis. Next base: position 39,409,542 of record NC_084564.2, on the reverse strand, counting down.
TCCAGTCCATAGTGGATCTAACATAATATTGTGAGAGTCCAGTCCATAGTGGATCTAAAATAATAGTGTGAGAGTCCAGTCCATAGTGGATCTAACATAATAGTGAGAGTCCAGTCCATAGTAGATCTAACATAATAGTGAGAGTTCAGTCCATTGTGGATCTAACATAATAGTGAGAGTCCAGTCCATAGTGGATCTAACATAATAGTGTGAGAGTCCATTCCATAGTGGATCTAACATAATAGTGTGAGAGTCCAGTCCATAGTGGATCTAACATAATAGTGTGAGCCCAGTCCATAGTGGATCTAACATTATAGTGGGAGTCCAGTCCATAGTGGATCTAACATTATAGTGAGAGTCCAGTCCATAGTGGATCTAACATAACAGTGAGAGTCCAGTTCATAGTGGATCTAACATAATAGTGTGAGAGTCCAGTCCATAGTGGGGCCAGCAGGAGTGGATCTAGTTAATGGTGTGAGAGTCCAGTCCATAGTGGATCTAACATAATAGTGTGAGAGTCCAGTCCATAGTGGGGCCAGCAGGAGTGGATCTAGTTAATGGTGTGAGAGTCCAGTCCATAGTGGATCTAACATAATAGTGTGAGAATCCAGTCCATAGTGGATCTAACATAATAGTGAGAGTCCAGTCCATAGTGGATCTAACATAATAGTGAGAGAGTCCAGTCCATAGTGGATCTAACATAATATTGTGAGAGTCCAGTCCATAGTGGATCTAAAATAATAGTGTGAGAGTCCAGTCCATAGTGGATCTAACATAATAGTGAGAGTCCAGTCCATAGTAGATCTAACATAATAGTGAGAGTTCAGTCCATTGTGGATCTAACATAATAGTGAGAGTCCAGTCCATAGTGGATCTAACATAATAGTGTGAGAGTCCATTCCATAGTGGATCTAACATAATAGTGTGAGAGTCCAGTCCATAGTGGATCTAACATAATAGTGTGAGCCCAGTCCATAGTGGATCTAACATTATAGTGGGAGTCCAGTCCATAGTGGATCTAACATTATAGTGAGAGTCCAGTCCATAGTGGGACCAGCAGGAATGGATCTAGTTAATAGTGTGAGGAAGAGGATAAGAGAAAGGTGCGTAACGTCAAACATAGCTAAACGCAAAGAGGAGAATAAGGCCCATAGTGTGATAACAATGATGCCTATTATGTTTTGGCTACATTTAAAAATGTAAATCAAAAATATGCAGATTGTGCAGTAAGTTGCTGGAAGCAAAGTAACACAAACCAACATCAAATGGTGATGTCATTTCGAGGTGCAGAAGAACGTGCTCAGTCGTAAGCTTGTGTCGGTTAGGAGTTGAAAGCAGCCGAGTCAGCATTTCAAGCTGCAGTGTGTGTATTGATTTTGTATCCATGTTTGTTCTTTAACCTTAAACACTGTCTGCTCTCTGCATGGTTGTCAGTGTTTAACACTCTTTTTGTTTGTTTAGCTGCTCATTTAATGTGCGGTGTATAACCATCCGTCTGTGTGTAGACATACGAGTGCACCGCAATACCCGAAATTAAAAAAACAAAAACAGGTGCAGCTGTGACAGTAATTTCTACCAAAAAGCATCACAAATTGTATTCATTTTTACACGATGAGATGCCAGCAGGGCCACTTTTACTTTTCCTGCACTTGGTATATTTTAAAGATGAACCCGGCCCGTGTTGTTTGTCTCCCGCCGCAGGCCTCCTCTCACCCCCTTGCCAGGGGTAGAGCCCTGCTGGGACGAGCCTGCCAGGAGCACTTTCTTGCCCCCGCCTGCCAGCCCCCTGTGAGTGTGCTGCACTGCACTGCACTGGCCTGGCTGCATGCAAAAAAAAAAAAAAAAAAAATGACCTGGTGGCTGTTTTCATCGTGGTGAAGCTTCTTTTTACGCATGCGCAAGTCTAAACGTGGTGCATGTGCGACCCTGTGTGATGCAATCGTTGACCTGAGTGAGCGCATGTAGGGCCTGCTTGGATGTCAACTGCTCTCTTCACGTGTGTGTGTGGGTGTGGGTGTGTGTGTGTGTGTGTGTGTGTGTGTGTGTGTGTGTGTGTGTTTCTACTCTTCTTGAGACATCAACAAGGAAAAGTACCTTCCAAGTTAGGACATAAATCATGGTCCCAATACGGGAAACCTTGCATCTAATAGAGAGCCAAATACTAGAGTCCGTGAACATTGCTCCAAAGTCAGGATTTTTTGTGTGTGTGTAAGGATAAGGTTAGGTGGGATTTACCCTGGATAACCTTAGCCGCTTAGTGTAAACGGGGGCCTTAATGAAGGTAGAAATGAGGTACCCAGCTAATGTAGGGAGGATTCATTAGGGTGTCAATTAGAGATGTCCGATAATGGATTTTTTTGCCGATATTGTCCAACTCTTAATTACCGATTCCGATATCAACCGATACCGATATATACAGTCGTGGAATTAACACATTATTATGCCTAATTTTGTTGTGATGCATTAAACAATGTAACAAGGTTTTCCAAAATAAATCAACTCAAGTTATGGAAAAAAAAAATGCCAACATGGCACTGCCATATTTATTATTGAAGTCACAAAGTGCATTATTTTTTTGTAACATGCCTCAAAACAGCAGCTTGGAATTCGGGACATGCTCTCCCTGAGAGAGCATGAGGAGTTGAGGTGGGCGGGTTTGAGTTAGGGGGTAGCGGGGGGTGTATATTGTAGCGTCCCGGAAGAGTTAGTGCTGCAAGGGGTTCTGGGTATTTGTTCTGTTGTGTTTATGTTGTGTTTGTCATTCTTGTTTGGTGTGGGTTCACAGTGTGGCGCATATTTGTAACAGTGTTAAAGTTGTTTATACGGCCACCCTCAGTGTGACCTGTATGGCTGTTGACCAAGTATGTATGGCATTCACTTGTGTGTGTGAAAAGCCGAAGATATTATGTGATTGGGCCGGCACGCAAAGGCAGTGCCTTCAAGGTTTATTGGCGCTCTGTACTTCTCCCTACGTCCGTGTACACAGCGGCGTTTTAAAAAGTCATACATTTTACTTTTTGAAACCGATACCGATAATTTGCGATATTACATTTTAAAGCATTTATCGACATCTCTAGTGCATACTTGCCAACCCTCCCGATTTTCAGTGCCCCTCCCGAAAATCTCCCGGGGCAACCATCCTCTCGAATTTCTCCCGATTTCCACCCGGACAACAATATTGGCGGCGTGCCTTAAAGGCACTGCCTTTAGCGTCCTCTACAACCTGTCGTCACATTCGTTTTTCCTCCATTCAAACAGTGTACCGGCCGGCCCAATCACATAATATCTACAGCTTTTCACACACACAAGTGAATGCACATGCATACTTGGTCAACAGCGAAACAGGTCACACTGAGGGTGGCCGTATGAACAACTTTAACACTGTTACAAATATGCGCCACACTGTGAACCCACACCAAACAAGAATGACAAACACATTTCGGGAGAACATCCGCACCGTAACGCAACATAAACACAACAGAACAAATACCCAGAATCCCTTGCAGCACTAACTCTTCCGGGACGCTACAATATACAACCCCCGCTACCACCAAATATGCGCCACACTGTGAACCCACACCAAACAAGAATGACAAACACATTTCGGGAGAACATCCGCACCATAACACAACATAAACACAACAGAACAAATACCCAGAATCCCTTGCAGCACTAACTCTTCCGGGACGCTACAATATACAACCCCCGCTACCACCAAACCCCGCCCTCTTTAACAACGCCCACCTCAACCCCCCCGCCCCCAATCTCCCAAATTCGGAGGTCTCAAGGTTGGCAAGTATGCTCTAGTGTCAATAGGTATGCAAGAGGTTTCGCAGGTTAGTTGCCGATCCGTCATTGACATGGACAATGTCCTTTTATTTTGGAAATTCCCCCCCAAAAAAGTGCATTTAGATGTTGATTTAACCCAAAACTGGATAACCATAAATCAGTGGTTCACACACTTTTTTTCACCAAGTACCACCTCAGAAAACACTAGGCTCTCCAAGTACCACCATAATCACAAACATTGAAATACAGTAGCGTAGTAGGCCAAAAAAAATCATTAAAAAGAAGCAGATGTTTGTATTTAACAAGTATCACTGCAACAGTACGCACAGTTTGAACAGTCACACTGTGTTGGGATATTTAATTAAGTCATTATTTGGCGTACCACTAGACCAGGGGTCGGCAACCCGCGGCTCCGGAGCCGCATGCGGCTCTTTGATCACTCTGATGCGTCTCAGCAGCTTACTTGCTGAACCCCCCAATTTTCCCGTGAGACTTCCGGATTTCAGTGCCTCTCGCAGAAAACTCCCGGGATTAATATTCACCGGTTTTCACCCTTACAGCTATAATAAGGGCGTGCCATGATGGTACAGCATTTGGCGCTCTCTACAATCTGTATTAACAGCGTGCCAGCCCAACACTTGTTATACAATATACATCTTCTGCTTGCACACGTACGTAACAGCAAGGCATACTTGGTCAACAGCCACACAGGTTACACTGACGGTGACCATATAAAACAACTTTAACACTCTTACTAATAATGCGCCACACTTTGAACCAAAACCAAACAAGAATGACAAACACATTTCGGGAGAACATCTGCACCTTAACACAACATAAACACAACAGCACAAATACCCAGAATCCCATGCAGCCCTGACTCTTCCGCGCTACATTATACACCCCTGCTACCACCAAACCCCGCCCCCACCCCAAGCCTGCTCCCTCACACATCAACCTCCCCCCTCTGTGCGTCGGTTGAGGTGGGCGGGGTTTGGTAGCAGGGGTGTATACTGTATCCCGGAAGAGTTAGGGCTGCATGGGATTCTGGGTATTTGTCCTGTTGTGTTTATGTTGTGTTACGGTGCAGATGTTCTCCCGAAATGTGTTTGTCATTCTTGTTTGGTGTGGGTTGACAGTGTGGCGCATTATTAGTAAGAGTGTTATAGTTTTTTTTATACCGCCACCGTCAGTGTAACCTGTGTGGTTGTTGACCAAGTATGCATTGCTGTCACCTACGTGAGCAAGCGGAAGCCCCATACAACATGTGGCTGATCAGGCACGCTGGTTGTATTGGGCGCTGTAGGCTGTACCATCACGGCACGCATAAAGCTTACAAGCGCTATTCTATCAAAACCCGCGTGCCGCACCAGCTTAAAAATTCCATATAAAGGTGTGGGCAGCGTGTCTGAGACCCCTGGTTTATACATAGCACAAAGCAATAAAAAAAAAAAACTTTGTATGCAGTGTTATTTCATTAAAAATTTCAAAATTTTTTGCGGCTCCCATTGTTTTCTGTAATTTGTGAAACTGGTCAAAATGGCTCTTTGACTGGTAAAGGTTGCCGACCCCTGCACTAGACGTACACATAACACAGTTTGAGAATCCCTGAATAAATCGTCCAAATTATTGTCTGTACTCAATTAAGCTATATGCAAACTGCTCTGCTGAAGACTCAAAAGATCTGTGGTGTGCATTGTTGGTACTTCACCCTTGGAATATTTCCATTTCCATGTCCATCCCACTCAGATTCTTTGGTTGTTCACTCTTGTCCTGTCCAGAGCGCTCCTGCCATCATGTTAGTTTATCAAAAGAAAGCTTTAGTTATAGCGGAGTCGAGAGTAATACATGTTGTTTTGAAGGGTTTCTTCTTTTGGTTGAAAAGATGTCACCGTTCACCCAAATGCTTCAGAATGTTACGTTTGGGAACTCTGCATCGTAGGGCTGGGCGATACGACCTTTTATTAATATGTGGATATTTTTAGGCCATGTCACGATACACCATATATATGTGGATATTTTGCCTTAGCCTTGAATGAACACTTGATGCATATAATCACAGCAGTATGATGATTCTATGTGTCTACATTAAAACATTCTTCTTCATACTGCATTAATATATGCTACTTTTAAACTTTCATGCAGAGAGGGAAATCACAACTAAAAGCGTATTTATGAAACAGTTATTAAGCAGTGGCACAAACATTCATGTCAGTGCAAGATTGTCAGAGACATTCTAAAACAAGCTATTAGTGCACTTTTGTGCATGATGTCACTAAGATGATATATCAAAACAACACTAAATTAAAGTGCACTTTTTGTACAGAACGCCACTACAATAGTTTAAAACAAATAAAGTGCTCTTTTGTGCATGATGTCACACAAGATAGTTCAATAAGTCTCAAATAAAAATGAGCTGCATAATAGTAAAATCAAATAGTGTATGTCCTTCACTATGTGGTAGGTTCCTGCGGACGTTATCTCCTTCTGTTGTTGACTATTTGTTTCATACGGTGTTGATGTGGAAATGGTTGCTTGGGCATTTTGTGGGTGTGGCACCGAACGGAGATGTTGACATGCGGAGTTTCAAGCACTCTTCATTCTCTAGCGGGTGACTTTTCAAATGATGCTACATATTAGCAGTAATGCTACTTTTTGTAGCAACAGTTGACATATTACTGTTGTCTGTTCAACATCTTCCCGCTTGAAGCCAAACCACCGCCAGACGATGGACCCCCTGCTGTTTTTCTTTGGAATTAATTCTTTTTCCTTCGTTTGTTACCAGATTCTCACCTTCTCTCTCTCGTATTACCACTCGCACCACAGCTAACGTTACCCATGCCGCTACCTCTCTGCTCCGCGAGGGCGTATACGTATGTGACGTATGTAAGAAGGCGCGCTTGTTTTACGTCTCTGTGAGAAGGAGAGACAAGAAAGAGTGAGAAGAGCCTATAGCAGGGGTCGGCAACCCGCGACTCCGGAGCCGCATGCGGCTCAGCAGCTTACTTGCTGAACCCCCTCAATTTTCCAGTGAAACTTCCGGATTTCTGTGCCTCTCGCAGAAAACTCCCGGAATTAATATTCACCGATTTTCACCCTTACGGCTATAATAAGGGCCTATAATAAGGGCGTGCCATGATGGTACAACATTTGGCGCCCTCTACAATCTGTATTAACAGCGTGCCAGCCTATCACTTTAATACAATATACATCTTCTGCTTGCACACGTACGTGACAGCAATGCATACTTAGTCAACAGCCACACAGGTTACACTGACGGTGGTCATATAAATTAACTTTAACACTCTTACTAATAATGCGCCACACTTTGAACCAAAACCAAACAAGAATGACAAACACATTTCGGGAGAACATCTGCACCTTAACACAACATAAACACAACAGAACAAACACCCAGAATCCCATGCAGCCCTGACTCTTCCCCTCCCCTCTCTGTGCGTCGGTTGAGGTGGGCGGGGTTTGGTAGCGGAAGAGTTAGGGCTGCATGGGATTCTGGGTATTTGTCCTGTTGTGTTTATGTTGTGTTACGGTGCAGATGTTCTCCCGAAATTTGTTTGTCATTCTTGTTTGGTGTGGGTTCACAGTGTGGCGCATTATTAGTAAGAGTGTTAAAGTTTTTTTTTATACCGCCACCGTCAGTGTGACCTGTGTGGTCGTTGAGTAAGTATGCCTTGCTGTTACCTGCGTGAGTAAGCGGGAGCCCCATACAACGTGTGGCTGATCGGGCACGCTGACTGTAGTGTGTGTTATATGTTGTACCATCACGGCACGCATGACGCTGACAAGCGCCATTCATGTAAAACCCGCGTGCCGCACCAGCTTTCAAATTCCACATAAAGGTGTGGGCAGCGTGTCTGAGACCCCTGGTTATACATAGCACAAAGCAAAAAAAAAAAACTTGGTATGCAGTGTTATTTCATTTAAAATTTCAAAAACAAATTGCGGCTCCCATTGTTATCTATAATTTGTGAAACTGGTCAAAATGGCTCTTTGACTGGTAAAGGTTGCCGACCCCTGGCCTATAGTGTAATGCCCGCAGCTAAAAGCAACTGCGTGAGAACGTATACTCCAATATCACCATGTAGTCATTTTCTATATCGCTGTCAGGTTCAAACACTGATGACATCTATTAAACAGACAAGAAGCAAGGAATCATGCAGAGACAGAGTTACATTTTGCTCAATTGAGGAGCCCCAAGTGGAGGAGTTCAAGCACCTCGGAGTCTTGTTCACGAGTGAGGGAAGAGTGGATCGTGAGATCGACAGGCGGATCGGTGCGGCGTCTTCAGTAATGCGGACGCTGTATCGATCCGTTGTGGTGAAGAAGGAGCTGAGCCGGAAGGCAAAGCTCTCAATTTACCGGTCGATCTACGTTCCCATCCTCACCTATGGTCATGAGCTTTGGGTTATGGCCGAAAGGACAAGATCACGGGTACAAGCGGCCGAAATGAGTTTCCTCAGCCGGGTGGCGGGGCTCTCCCTTAGAGATAGGGTGAGAAGCTCTGTCATCCGGGGGGAGCTCAAAGTAAAGCCGCTGCTCCTCCACATGGAGAGGAGCCAGATGAGGTGGTTCGGGCATCTGGTCAGGATGCCACCCGATCGCCTCCCTCGGGAGGTGTTTAGGGCACGTCCGACCGGTAGGAGGCCGCGGGGAAGACCCAGGACACGTTGGGAAGACTATGTCTCCCGGCTGGCCTGGGAACGCCTCGGGATCCCCCGGGAGGAGCTGGACGAAGTGGCTGGGGAAAGGGAAGTCTGGGCTTCCCTGCTTAGGCTGCTTCCCCCACGACCCGACCTCGGATAAGCGGAAGAAGATGGATGGATGGATGAGCTATTTGGGCTGTATTCTTGTTACAGATCCAAACTACGTTCGAAAAGTCCTGCCCGCGTGCTTCCTCTATTTATTTGGAAGGTCCCTGTTACATCACTGAAGCTGTCGCTGAGGGAAGGGGGTTAATCTCGACAACTCCAGTTAGACACAATATATGATTATACAAAAATGCAAATATGTTGACACTGGTGCTATCGCCCAGTGTCTGCTTTGTCTGCGTCCCGGTACTCGATGTTCGGCCTTGGCAGTCAGCAGGCCGAGTCTAGACACAACACTGATAAAGACGGCTGGCAATCTTTTGGATTGCCAGCTTTGCACAAATACAAAAATAGGAATAATAACTATAGCAACGGCCCTTAAGCATAAAGTTTGTGTGATAATATACAGTATATACATGATTATTCTAACAATCGCAGAGACAACCCCGCGATATATCGAGTATATTCCATATATCGCCCAGCCCTACTGCATCGTACATTTTGTCAACCGAGAAGGACAATTCCCTTCAATTTTAACCCTTTGGATGTGCGTTGCACCATTTCGTTAAACCCCTTTGTCTGCCTTATTCTACGTCAGGTTATCATCAGGGAAGATAAGCCCGGAGAGCTCCCCTCTGTCTCGGCCCCGCTCCATTTCTTCGGAGGGCTCCCATGGCCCCGGCCTCTACGTCAGGAAGCTTCCCAGCCCTCAGAGGGACAAGGACAAGGAGCTGTCCTTCTACAAGAAAACCAAGCGTGCCATAGCCAGCAGGAAGTACAGCGTGTCCAAGCACGAGGCGGAAGTCACCACGCCCATCGAGCTGATATGCCGCGGCCCGGACGGCCGCTTCGTCATGGATTTCAGCCCGCCGACCCGCCGCATCCAAGGCTTCCCCTTCGCCGAGGAGTCCGACTTGTATCCGG